>NC_037677.1:66925275-66973915 GCF_003255815.1 Theropithecus gelada | reverse complement strand
CCCGCCACCACGCCCGGCTAGTTTTTTGTATTTTTAGTAGAGACGGGGTTTCACCATGTTAGCCAGGATAGTCTCGATCTCCTGACCTCGTGATCCACCCGCCTCGGCCTCCCAAAGTGCTGGGATTACAGGCTTGAGCCACCGCGCCCGGCCAAATATGCTATCTTAAGGGTACTAAACACAGCCCTGAGGACAGGAGAGAAAAACTAGAATCTAGCATCAAATATTCTGCCAATTACACATACACACAATCCACACACGTGTGGACACAAAGTGTAAACTTCAGACCAGCATCACTTGAAAATTAGTTAGAAATCCAAATTCTGACGCCCCAGCCCAGGAACTCTAAGGGTAGGGTCCAGAAATCTGTGTTTCTACATAAAGGTGATTCTGATGCATGTAAAAATTGAAAATCATTGCTCCAAAAATAAGAAATGATACTATAAAATGTTCAGACCTCTCAATTCCAAAATTGACACAGTGTTTCAAATTTTAAAAATATGAAATGCTACTCAAGCTCATGGCTGTTACTTATACTTAATTATGATTAATGGAAGCCAGTCTTCTCGCTTTCTCTGGTTCTCTCTCTCTTCCTGTGTGTAGGGGTGTGTTAACGGTGTCTGTGTGTGTGTGTGCGCGCGTGTGTGTGGTCTGTATATGAATGTGGAAGGTTTTATGTAAACACTCTTTACTCCCAATCATAAACAAATCTATATGGGAAAAATATTACAAAAAAATCAATTTCTAGATTACGTGTGTCACATGGAGAATAACCAATTTCTAGTCACTTGTCATGGGTGCATAACCTATTATCAGAACTGATATACGGTGAATTGACTAGCTATGTCAAAAGGAAGATCTGCAGTCAACAGAGAAATAATCCATTTAGTGTTCCAAATTTTACAGTAAAGGCTGCCAAAATAACAGAATTTATTACATATCTTATAGGTTTATTAAGCTATAAAAAATTCATCATTCCTAAATCAAGATAATTCATTTATAGCCTATTCAAAACTTAAATTAATCAGGAAACATTAAATGCAAAACTTTTTTCTTCACATAATTTCACAAAGTCAGATGAACTGATTTGCCAACATGTTTTCACAGTATTGTTATTCTGACATATAGTAACATACTAACCAAAGATTATCACCAATAATGTTGGCATTCGTGGCTAAAGGGGTAGTAATAATTTTATATCTACAAGGACTGAATTAGGCCTCTCAGACAGGAGGCTTGGGCAAAATCATTTTTCAAGTTAAGCCAGGTGAGTCTGTAATCAATGACCAGAGCTCTGCTGGAACTGCAGTGCCTCGTAGGAATCAAGTTGAGTTATGAGCTACAGAAGAAAATATTGATTGTTGCTTTCACCTGCTTGTTTCACAAACTAGATTGTAAGTATTTAATATGTTTTTTCACTAGTCACTATAGAATATGTAAGGAAACCAAAATAACCAAAGTTGAAAGTCCTATGACATTAGCAAAGCTCAGGAACTTGGCATTTTCCAGTTATGATGAATAAAATTAAAACACTGATATCAGTGACCTGAGTGTGACTGTCATTTGTCTAAAATATACCTACTATAATTTAGTAAGAATAGGCCCAGAAAAATACTTTATTCCCCCAACATCTCATTTTTTAAAAAATTCATTTTATAAAAAAAAAAATCATTAGCAATTGATATTCTTTCCAAATATTTTAGTGCCCCTAAAGCCTAAAAGTGTATCCTAGAATAAATTTATACCATTCCTCAAACTTACATCTATGAATATTAAATATTTATTGCTTGACTATAAAATTTTTCTCAAGATGGCTGAATACGAACAGCTCCAGCCTCCAGCTCCCAGTGTGAGTGACACAGAAGACAGGTGATTTCTGCATTTTCAACTGAGGTACCAGGTTCATCTCACTGGGGCATGTCGGATGGTTGGTGCTGGTCCGCAGGTGCAGCCCTACCAGCCAGACCTGAAGCAGGGCAAGGCATCGCCTCACCTGGGGAGCACAAGGAGGAGTGGAATTCCTTTTCCTAGCCAAAGGAAAGTGAGACACGACACACAACACCTGGAAAATCGGGTAACTCCCACCCCAATACTGCACTTTACCAAGGGTCTTAGCAGATGGCACACCAGGAGATTATATCCCACACCTGGCCTGGAGGGTCCCACGCCCACAGAGCCTCCCTCACTGCTAGCACAGCAGCCTGAGATCTAACTGCAAGGCGACAGTGAGACTGGGGGAGGGGCGCCCACCATTGCCAAGGCTTAAGTAGGTAAACAAAGCTGCTGGGAAGCTGGAATTGGGTAGAGCCCACCACAGCTCAAGGAGGCCTGCCTGCCTCTATAGACTACACCTCTTGGGACAGGGCATAGCTAAACAAAAAGCAGCAGAAACCTCAGCAGAGGTAAATGCCCCCGTCTGACCGCTTTGAAGAGAGCAGTGGATCTCCCAGAGTGGAGGTTGAGATCTGAGAATGGACAGACTGCCTGCTCAAGTGGGTCCCCTGACCCCTGAGTAGCCTAACTGGGAGATATCCCCCTCTAGGTGCAGACTGACACCTCACACCTCACACGGCCGGGGACACCCCTAAGACGAAGCTTCCAGAGCAAGAATCAGACAGCAACACTCGCTGTTCAGCAATATTCTATCTTCTGCAGCCTCTGCTGCTGATACCCAGGCAAACAGGGGCTGTAGTGGACCTCAAGCAAACTCTAACAGACCTGCAGCTGAGGGTCCTGACTGTTAGAAGGAAAACTAACAAACAGAAAGGACACCCAACGAAAATCCCATCAGTATATCACCATCATCAAAGACCAAAGGCAGATAAAACCACAAAGATGGGGAAAAAGCAGTGCAGAAAAGCTGGAAATTCAAAAAAATCAGAGCACATCTCCTCCTTCAAAGGAACGCAGCTCATCGCCAGCAATGGAACAAAACTGGACGGAGAATGACTTTGACGAGTTGAGAGAAGAAGGCTTCAGTCGATCAAACTTCTCAGAGCTAAAGGAGGAACTATGTAACCAGCACAAAGAAACTAAAAACCTTGAAAAAAGATTTGACGAATGGCTAACTACAATAACCCATGCAGAGAAGTAATTAAAAGAACTGATAGAGATGAAAACCATAACACGAGAACTACATGACAAATGCACAAGGTTCAGTTACTGACTCGATCAACTGGAAGAAAGAGTATCAGAGATTGAAGATCAAATGAATGAAATGAAGCAAGAAGAGATGTGTAGAGAAAAAAGAGTAAAAAGAAATGAATAAAAACTCCAAGAAATATGGGATTATGTGAAAAGACCAAATCTACATCTGATTGGTGTGCCTAAAAGTGACAGGGAAAATGAGACCAAGTTACAAAACACTCTGCAGGATATCATCCAGGAGAACTTCCTCAACCTAGTAAGGCAGGCCAACATCCAATTCAGGAAATACAGAGAATGCCACAAAGATACTCATCGAGAAGAGCAACTCCAAGAAACATAATTGTCAGATTCACTGAAGTTGAAATGAAGGAAAAAATGTTAAGGGCAGCCAGAGAGAAAGGTCGGGTTACCCACAAAGGGAAGCCCATCAGACTAACAGCAGATCTCTCGGCAGAAACTCTACAAGCCAGAAGAGAGTGGAGGCCAATATACAACATTCTTAAAGAAAATAATTTTCAACCCAGAATATCATATCCAGCCAAAATAAGTTTCATAAGTGAAGAAGAAATAAAATCCTTTACAGATAAGCAAATGCTGAGAGATTTTGTCACCACCAGGCCTGCCCTACAAGAGATCCTGAAGGAAGCACTAAACATGGAAAGGAACAACTGGTACCAGCCATTACAAAAACATGCCAAAATGTAAACTCCATCGATGCTAGGAAGAAACTGCATCAACTAACAAGCAAAATAACCAGCTAACATCATAATGACAGGATCAAGTTCACACACAACAATATTAAATTTAAATGTAAATGGACTTAATGGTCCAATTAAAAGACACAGACTGGCAAACTGGATAAAGAGTCAAGACCCATCAGTTTGCTGTATTCAGGAGAGCCATCTCACATGCAGAGACACACATAGGCTCAAAATAAAGGGATGGAGGAAGATCTACCAAGCAAATGGAAAACAAAAAAAAAGCAGGGGTTGCAATACTAGTCTCTGATAAAACAGACTTTAAACCATCAAAGACCAAAAGAGACAAAGAAGGCCATTACATAATGGTAAATGGATCAATTCAACAGGAAGAGCTAACTATCCTAAATATATATGCACCCAATACAGGAGCACCCAGATACAGAAAGCATGTCCTTACAGACTTACAAAGAGACTTAGACTCCCACACAATAATAATGGGAGACGTTAACATCCCACTGTCAACATTAGACAGATCAACGAGACAGAAAGTTAACAAGGATATCCAGGAATTGAACTTAACTCTGCACCAAGTGGACCTAATAGACATCTACAGAACTCTCCACCCCAAATCAACAGAATATACATTCTTCTCAGCACCACATCGCACTTATTCCAAAATTGACCACATAATTGGAACTAAAGCACTCCTCAGCAAATGTACAAGAACAGAAATTACAACAAATTGTCTCTCAGACCACAGTGTAATCAAACTAGAACTCAGGACTAAGAAACTCAATCAAAACCGCTCAACTACATGGAAACTGAACAACCTGCTCCTGAATGACTACTGGGTACATAACGAAATGAAGGCAGAAATAAAGATGTTCTTTGAAACCAATGAGAACAAAGACACAACATACCAGAATCTCTGGGACACATTTAAAGCAGTGTGTAGAGGGAAATTTAAAGCACCAAATGCCCACAAGAGAAAGCAGGAAAGACCTAAAATGGAAACCCTAACATCACAATTAAAAGAACTAGAGAAGCAAGAGCAAACACATTCAAAAGCTAGCAGAAAGCAAGAAATAATTAAGATCAGAGCAGAACTGAAGGAGATAGAGACATAAAAAACCCTCCAAAAAATCAATGCATCCAGGAGCTAGTTTTTTGAAAAGATCAACAAAATTGATAGACCACTAGCCAGACTAATAAAGAAGAAAAGAGAGAAGAATCAAACAGACACAATAAAAAATGACAAAGGGGATATCACCACCGACCCCACAGACATACAAACTACCATCAGAGAATACTATAAACACCTTTATGCAAATAAACTAGAAAACCTAGAAGAAATGGATAATTTCCTGGACACTTACACTCTTCCAAGACTAAACCAGGAAGAAGCTGAATCCCTGAATAGACCAATAGTAGGCTCTGAAATTGAGGCAATAATTAATAGCCTACCAACCAAAAAAAGTCCAGGACCAGATGGATTCACAGCCAAATTCTACCAGATGTACAAGGAGGAGTTGGTACCATTCCTTCTGAAACTATTCCAATCAATAGAAAAAGAGGGAATCCTCCCTAACTCATTTTATGAGGCCAACTTCATGCTGATACCAAAGCCTGACAAAGATACAACAAAAAAAGAGAATTTTAGACCAATATCCCTGATGAACATTGATGCAAAAATCCTCAATAAAATACTGGCAAACCGGATCCAGCAGCACATCAGAAAGCTTATCCAACACGATCAAGTGGGCTTCATCCCTGGGATGCAAGGCTGGTTCAACATATGCAAAATCAATCAACATAATCCAGCATATAAACAGAACCAAAGACAAAAACCACATGATTATGTCAATAGATGCAGAAAAGGCCTTTGACAAAATTCAACAGCTCTTCATCCTAAAAACACTCAATAAATTCGGTATTGATGGAATGTATCTCAAAATAATAAGAGTTATTTATGACAAACCCACAGCCAATATCATACTGAATGGGCAAAAAACTGGAAGCATTCCCTTTGAAAACTGGCACAAGACAGGGATGCCCTCTCTCACCACTCCTATTCAACATAGTGTTGGAAGTTCTGGCTAGGGCAATCAGGCAAGAGAAAGAAATCAAGGGGATTCAGTTGGGAAAAGAAGAAGTCAAATTGTCCCTGTTTGCAGATGACATGATTGTATATTTAGAAAACCCCATCATCGCAGCCCAAAATCTCCTTAAGCTGATAAGCAACTTCAGCAAAGTCTCAGGATACAAAATCAATGTGCAAAAATCACAAGCATTCTTATACACCAGTAACAGAGAGCCAAATCATGAATGAACTCCCATTCACAATAGCTTCAAAGAGAATAAAATGCCTAGGAATCCAACTTACAAGGGATGTAAAGGACCTCTTCAAGGAGAACTACAAACCACTGCTCAGCGAAATAAAAGAGGACACAAACAAATGGAAGAGCATACCATGCTCATGGATAGGAAGAATCAATATTGTGAAAATGGCCACACTGCCCAAGGTAATTTATAGATTCAATGCCATCCCCATTAAGCTACCAATGAATTTCTTCACAGAATTGGAAAAAACCGCTTTAAACTTCATATGGAACCAAAAAAGACCCCACATTGCCAAGAAAATCCTAAGCCAAAAGAACAAAGCTGGAGGCATCACGCTACCTGACTTCAAACTATACTACAAGGCTACAGTAACCAAAACAGCAAGGTACTGGTACCAAAACAGAGATATAGACCAATGGAACAGAACAGAGTCCTCAGAAATAATACCACACATCTACAGCCATCTGATCTTTGACAAACCTAACAAAAACAAAAAATGGGGAAAGGATTCCCTATTTAATAAATGGTGCTGGGAAAACTTGCTAGCCATAAGTAGAAAGCTGAAACTGGATCCTTTCCTTATTCCTTATACGGAAATTAATTCAAGATGGATTAGAGACTTAAATGTTAGACCTAATACCATAAAAACCCTAGAAGAAAACCTAGGTAATACCATTCAGGACATAGGCATGGGCAAGGACTTCATGTCTAAAATACCAAAAGCAATGGCAACAAAAGCCAGAATTGACAAATGGGATCTCATTAAACTAAAGAGCTTCTGCACAGCAAAAGAAACTACCATCAGAGTGAACAGGCAACCTACAGAATGGGGGAAAATTTTTGCAATCTACTCATCAGACAAAGGGCTAATATCCAGAACCTACAAAGAACTCCAACAAATTTACAAGAAAAAACAACCCCATCAAAAAGTGGGCAAAGGATATGAACAGACACTTCTCAAAAGAAGACATTCATACAGCCAACAGACACATGAAAAAATATTCATCATCACTCGCCATCAGAGAAATGCAAATCAAAACCACAATGAGATACCATCTCACACCAGTTAGAATGGCAATCATTTAAAAATCAGGAAACAACAGGTGCTGGAGAGGATGTGGAGAAATAGGAACACTTTTACACTGTTGGTGGGATTGTAAACTAGTTCAACTATTGTGGAAAACAGTGTGGCGATTCCTCGAGGATCTAGAACTAGAAATACCATTTGACCCAGCCATCCCATTACTGGGGATATACCCAAAGGATTATAAGTCATGCTGCTATAAAGACACATGCACAAGTATGTTTATTGCGGCACTATTCACAATAGCAAAGCCTTGGAATCAACCCAAATGTCCATCAGTGACAGACTGGATTAAGAAAATATGGCACATATACACCATGGAATACTATGCAGCCATAAAAAAGGATGAGTTCATGTCCTTTGTAGGGACATGGATGCAGCTGGAAGCCATCATTCTCAGCAAACTATTGCAAGAACAGAAAATCAAATACCGCATGTTCTCACTCACACATGGGAATTGAACAATGAGATTGCTTGCACACAGGAAGAGGAACATCACACACCGGGTCCTATTGTGGGGAGCGGGGAGAGGGGAGGGATAGCATTAGGAGATATACCTAGTGTAAATGACGAGTTAATGGGTGCAGCACACCAACATGGCACATGTATACATATGTAACAAACCTGCACGTTGTATACATGTACCCTAGAATTTAAAGTATAATAAAAAGAAAAAAAACTTTTCTCCAGACTATGTCAGTATCTCCACTTATAAAAAATTAGGGAACGATTAACCAAATAGAACTGGATAGAATAGAATCTACAGTGGAGTTGTACCGTAAATGCATATAACTTACACAACTTCAATTATGTAAATTGAGAAGAAAGCAATAAGGCCAAAGGTTCATCTGTCAATTTGTATGGCCTGGACAGAGTGTGAAATGGGAAGTGTTAATCCACCATGCCCTCATAAGCACAAGTAGCCTTGCTGAGGGTGATTATGGTATTTAAAGATATGTCTTGTCATATATCACGACCCTTGAAAGAAAGTCAAGTATTTCTGATGCTCAATTAGAAAAAAAACTGGCTGTTGAACTTACTGAGACATAGCATATGGATCCCCAATATGCCCTTTTTAAGAGTACTTTAGCCGGGCTCGGTGGCTCACGCCTGTAATCCCAGCACTCTGGGAGGCGGAGGCGGGCAGATCACGAGGTCAGGAGATTGAGACCATCCTGGCTAATACCGTGATACCCTGTCTCTACCAAAAAATACAAAAAATTAGCCTGTCGTGGTGGTGGGCGCCTGTAGTCCCAGCGTCCCAGCTACTCGGGAGGCTGAGGCAGGAGAATGGCGTGATCCCGGGAGGCGGAGCTTGCAGTGAGCCAATATCGCGCCACTACACTCCAGCCTGGGCGACAGAGCGAGACTCTGTCTCACACAAAAAAACAAAAAACAAAAACAAAAAAAAAAACCGGAAAAAGAACACAAAACTATAATTGTTACTCAGATTCCATTTCAAAGAAAATCTTCATGCCAGCACTTTGTTCAACATATCTCAGCCACAAGGCAAATATATGCTGACTAAATTTTACTTTCAAGGTGTGGTTGAGAGATAGGTGGTGGTTGAGAAACCTCCTAAAAAGATCCATATACACTGGGGTGAATTCATCTTTGTCCAAGAATGTAAGCATTGTACCAAATGTAACCTAATGTAACGAGACACTCTGAGCCTTGCTGGATGGTTTAACTAGACAAGTGTTCTGGGAAGCCACATAATGACAACCAAATACAGAACCAAACCATGCACTGTTTGGGAGTTTTCAGATTTTGTTTTTGTTTTTTTCTTCTGTTAGGGAGCAGAAGCCTCTCTAGTAGAACTCTCCAATGGATTCCGTCAAACCTTTCAATACAACTACAGCATATATTTTCTGCCTGACAACTCAAGTGAGTAAATACTAAACACTCATTTCTATGTATTTATTTATTTCCTCATGAACAAATAATTATTTTCTTGCTTTATTTTGATGTATTTTGTACATTTGTATTTAGATTTTAACTCATATAAATACATATTTATGATACAACCCTACTGTAGACTCTATTCTATCTAGTTCTATTTGGTTAATCTTTCCCTAATTTTTTATAAGTGGAGAGATACTGACATAGTCTGGAGAATTATTGACTTATTATACACTTCATTTTTAAAGTTAATGAAAACAATAATAATTTAGTACATAAATAATAAAAGGAGTTCCAAAATTTCTGCTTAATAGGAGAAAGACCATTCTTAAGCCCTACTAATCACCTTCACTTACATAAAATGAACATCATCATTCCAGGATTTAAGCTACGTGTCCCAATTCTTCTTTCCTTCTCTAGTGCTGAACTCGCATTAAGATGACTGAGAGTGGAACCATTCCTTCCAGGAAAAGATGACCCCATAATCAGAGATGTGGTTTGATCTTCTGCAATGCCAACAATCAGACTTCATATTCACTCCCCAACATCTGAGTCATAACTTTGAGAATATAACTAAAACAACATTGTGTGGGAAGTGCCGAGATTTCTAACTAGGTACGTTTGTACCAGGTATAGTCAAGCTCCTTTTCAATCTCTCCTTAGGACCTAATCTCACCCTTACTCATTTTTTACATTATATCTGTAACAAGTAATAAACACTTCTTCTACACTCTGACTTAAAGTTATTATTCAAACTTGGTAGGAAAGAACTTGAGATTGTGATCAGAGACTTTATAATTCTGTGTGTGTGTGTGTGTGTGTGTGTGTGTGTGTGTATACATGCATGTGTATCAAAAAGAGCTTGGGTTTAATCGTTCACATTCATTATCCCACATCATTACTACTCATGTTTTTCCTCACATGCCCTCAGCTTAGCAAATGACACTAACCAATATTTCAATGTCAGAACTTGGGAGTCATTTTTGACTCCTCCTCTTCATCATCTCCTATATCTAATTAATCTTCAAGTTTTATAAAATTCACATTTAACCTTGTGATGGTTAATTTTATGTGCCAACTTGACTGGCCACAGGGTGCCCAGATACTCAGTCAAATATTATTCTGGGTGTTTCTGTGAAGATATTTTAGATGAGATTAACATTTAAAGTTAAGACTGAGTAAAGCAGACTCAGTCTACAATTTTAAATGTTAATCTTATCTAAAAAAGATTATTCCAAAAGAATGTATGGTTTTTCTAAAATCAATCCTTCTATTTCTACCTTTAAAAGTAATTTATTTAATTTCTACATCTCTCAATTGGGAAACAATAATTCCAAAATGATCTGATCCTTTTTTTAAGAATAACCATGAAATATTATTCCCCAGGTTAACAAAACTAGTAGCCCATCTGCAATATTTTCAATCACAAGCACTTTGCAGGTTGCACTACACAGAGCTACTTGGGTAGAAATATTTTCCTTTTGTTCCTTTAACAGCTTTACCCCTTTGACAAGATCTTAAAACAGTCAAGTTGAATTTTTCCAACTTCTTCCTCCGTATTACTTTGGCAAAGGTTTGGGCATTAAGTCAGGTAGAAATCAATAATTCTCCAAGTAATGCTTGCCCCAGAAGGCGTCCACATGAAAATAAATAAGTGTCCTGAGCATAAAATATTTTTTACAAACATCTATTTGAGGGAAACAAAAACCTTAATGCCTCAAGTATTTAAGACGTTTTAAAAAGTAAAAGAAAAACAATACGATTTCTCATTTATTGGTGAAATAACTGCATCTACTAAGATTTTTTCCTTTTCCTTCTAAACATAGAAAATTGAAAAATTAGTATAAGTTAGAACTAGGCTGATCGTGAAAAAGTGTAAATTTAAAAATTTACATTAATTTAAAAATACTTCTGACCATATGAATTATAAAAGACTGCAAATATAAGGGAGGAAAAAGGAACATGAAAATTAGACTGCTCGCTCATTTGAAACGCTTTGATAAAAAGCACTCTATCTTCTTTGCATTGTCACCCCTGTGAGGGAAGGGACTGTGACATTTTGTGTTAATCTCTACATAGCACTTGCCTCTGTACTGTGCCTGTGACAGTAGTTCATAACAAAAAGTTTTCAGATTTTTTCAGTGGAACCATGTTCATTAAATGAGAAACTAACAAGATGTGTTTGCTATCCCAATTGCCTTGGAACATTGACCATTTCATTTAAAATGTTACCATTTTGCTTGTAAATTTACTTATTCCTCTAAGTTTAAAAGTATATCAAATCCAGAAATGACTTTATAATTTAGCTGTTAATTTTCTCTAGTTACTTACTTTTAAGTTAACAACAACTCTGACACTATAGCTTATTCACCACAAAGTTATTAATTAAATCAAATATAATGTGCAATTAAAACTCAGATGCAGAGTCAAATAGGATTTCCCCATGTTTATATAAGAAGCTTTGAAATGCACACAATAATGACAAATAAATTATTAGTATTATAGAGATGAGAAAAACATTGAATACTAGGATTTTACAATCAAACAAGCACTTGTTATTTACTGGATATTAAATGTCACCACTTACGTTTCTTTACTTCCTTATGCCCTGTATTAAAACACCATAGAAAGGAAAGTGCTAAGTGAAGTATTTCAATATTTTAAGAAGTAGAAAACCTTGGTCGAGACCTCACTCCATTCAAACATTTAGCAAGCATCCACTGATCACAATCTGTAGTCAATCACTGTTCTACTGTAATATGTGGCCACGATGATTGTGACAGTTAAGGAACCATCTGTAAAGAATAATTTTTGCCTGGTATTTCTCACTTATTCTGAAAAGTAAATCTTGACTAGAAGGGAGTTATCTAGGATCCATATAGAAGCATACTTAGATATTTTCTGATATATAAAATGAAAAAGAGAATGTCTTGCAAAGAACAGAAATTAAATGCACATGAAGGACACTGTCTTTGAAATCTACCCCCTTTCCAACATCATCCTTGTTCAAGCACCCATCACCATTCCTTTAAAGAAACCCTCCTTTAAAGGAGGCAATAGCCTCCTCAGGAGGGTTCCTACCTCGGTGTTGCTCCTCTATGATCCTCCTTCCACTACTAAGAGTGCCATCTTTCTAAAACCTGACCAGAACATCACGGTGCCTTAAGCCCTCAGTGTCTCTTCCCCATCAACTAGATGAAATCCAAGCTCCTTGGTTTGTATGATGAGGCACTTTGTGATCTAGACCCACTTATAGGGCAGGCAGTGAGAAGGCACCGACTATGAGGGAAGTGAGGAAAGAGTTACCCATAACTTTTGCTGTCTCAAAAAGTTGCTGGCTCTAACATCATTTAAGCAAAGCTGGTCAATGGGGAGATACTGGATAGACTCACATTAGAAGTCACTCTGAGAAATTGCTAAGACTCCAGATTATAATTCCCAAAATTTAAAATTAGATAAACCTTCTGAAATGGACCTGTGACAGGTAAGAGTATAAGGCTGAAGAAATATACTCAATACAAGAGCCTAAGAATTTGTTGAAGAGATCTTTTCAATACATTGTGTAGCTTATGTTGGAAGGCTTTCTAAATTAATACATTTTAGCATAATTATATTGAGCATGGAAATGGGAACTAAAACAGGTTATAATCCTGTGATTTGAGCTTGGAGCATCAATGGGTCCTAGCCTGGAACCTGTCCCACAGCAGAAGACGAGGACCTGGTAGATGATATCCAACACAGCACTACATACAAATGGAAGCACTGACAGTAATACAGTCATTGGATACCCTTTCTTCCTCTGCTGGAATTGCATTAACTTCTGGCATTTTGGACAGGCATCAAGAAGGTATGTCATTCAAGAAGGTGAGGAAATGAATCAAGGATGGGACAAAGACAAATATAGGGCATGCAGAGTCTAGAGTAATTGATTCAAGAAATTAAAGAAACTTGGTTCCATTTTTTTACCTTCTCCTGCTTATACTTGCAATACCTCTGGGCATTATTTCTCACTCTTCTTCCCTTCCTACTTTACCCTTACCAACTCAGAACTCAGAACACACTGTGCTCTCCCATGTCTCCTCGTTATGCTCTTTCCTTTGCCTAGAATGCTCTAGGAAGCCTTTTCTGAGCCAAAAGGGTTGGGTTAGGTATCTTTGGGTGTCTCCATTGTACTCTGATGATGTGTTTATACGATACAATTTATTCAACAGCTTATCCTCTATATGGCTCTATTTCACTTGTAAAATGGAGATAATAGTAGCATATACTCCATAAGGTTGTTTTGGTTATTATGCAAGGTAATATATGTAAAACCATTTAAACAATACCTGGCACAAATAAACAAGTATATAAGTAATAGCTGCTGTGTTATTATATTATTAAAAAACAGCATGTTTTTATCAGGTACTATGTGGCAGTCATTATGCTGGATGTTGGTAGACTATTGGTGAACAAAGGAGACATGGTTCCCACTGCAGTGACGCTATATAAAATTACTCATTCTACAGTATGTGTCTCCATGCCTCCCAGTGTCAGAGATCAATCTTTGTCATTTTTTTGTGTTACCAGCACCTAGAAGAGGATTTATCACAGAGCTGGGCATATAAGAGGTGCTCAAAAATTATTTAAAAATAACCCCAGAAAGTCCTGAGGAGAGGAAAAAAACATGTGACTTGTAGACATGCAACAGCATTAAACTCACTGAAATTATGCATGGCTGGGACCCAGGTTAAATGAGAAGGAATGAAAGAAGATGCAGCTGAAGAGAAGGAAGGCCAGATCACAGAGGGCCTAATACCATGAGAAAGAGTTTAACTTAGAATGGGGATTCAGAAAGCATTTTAAGTAAGGAGTATCGTAGTCATACTTCCATTACATAAAGAATGGAAACTGTGAAGGCCAATGACTGGAAGAAACTGAGACTAGAGGTAGAAAATAGGATGCTATTTGCAGTATTCTGCATAAGATGTGATGAAAATGTGATCTAAGATAGCATCAGTGTGAACAGACAGAAGAGGATAGAGCAAAATTAAGACAGTAGGTCTGATAGGCCAATAGGATACAGCATTTGAGGAAAAGACAGAGACGTAATACGACTCTTATGATTCTAGCTTGGGTGCTAAATACATTGCAAATCATTAAATGAGATGATAATATACGAATAAGATTAGGATTTAGGTGACAAAATGGAGATCATCTGCTGAGTTTTAGGCATACTGAGGCATCTATGAGATTAAGTAGAAATCTAAGAGTCAGTAGGTTATATGCACTTAGGTATCAAGAAAGAAAATGGAAAGTGGTCTTTGCTGGAAAACTATAAAACCCTGTGTAAATTAAGAGATCGTGTTTCCAGGGAGATGAAAGAGAAATTTAATCATGGATATAAAAAGTGTATGTAGATGTACTAGAAGTCGAGGAGATGTGCAAGAATTGACAATCCTTTCCATTAATATTTTAGTCAAGATTATCAACTCAAAGTAAATGAGAGGGATATGGGTTATGAACTGAGGTGGTTAGTGAAGGTTTGAGAGAAATGGAAAAAGAAGGTTATCAAGGACACGCAAAATACAGTAGGCAAAGAACCAACCTAAGTGTCCATCAACGGACGAACGGATAAAGAAAATGTGGAATATAACAATGGAATATTATTCAGCCATAAAAAAAAAAATCATGTCATTCACGGTAACATGGATGGAACTTGAGGTCATTATGTTAAGTGAAATAAGCCAGGCACAGAAAGACAAATGCCACATGTTCCCACTCATATGTGGGAGCTAAAAAAACTTGATCTCAGGGACATAGAAAAAAGAACCATAGATACCAGAGACTGGGACAGGTGAGTGGGGGTGAGGGGGCATAAAGAGAGGTTGGTTGTGGGCACACACATAGATTTAGATAGAAAAAATATGTTCTAATATTTGACAGCAGACTAAGCAACTATACTTAGCAACAATATTATGTGTATTTTAAAGTTACTAGAAAAGAGGACTTGAAATGATACCAGCACATAAAAATGATAAACACTCAGGTGATGGATACCTCAAATACCCTAACTTGATCATGACGCATTCTATGAATGCAAAAAAACTCATATGTACTCCATAAATAGGTAAAATATTTATAGCAATAAAAGAGAAAAAATTAAAAAGAAAAGGATATATATATTCTTGATACTTAAATGCATAGTGTTCTACAGCCTTAGCTAGAGCATATTGCCTGATATATATATATACATATATACAAAAATATATATACATATATATATATATTTGTAGAGGTAGCAACAATGGTAGAGAAACATAGAAGGTAAATGGTTGGATTGATTTAAAGTTGAAGCTTTACAGAGTTGTGGTGCAGAAATACTAAGGAGCAAAGGAATGGAGGGAGCTGCATGCCTAGGGAGCATCCATTCCTAAGAAGTATGCCACATAGAGAAAAAAATGTCGTTAGAAGAAAGGATTAACAGGCTTAGGGGGAAAAATGCAAGAATCAGAAGATAAAAACTCTAATTAATTTGAAAAGTAAATGCATCAGATAAACTCAAAGAATAAGAAGGTACATCTTGGAGTTTAAGATTTCAGAAACTGAAAATTCTAATACATGGAAAAGACCTAGCATGTAACCATATGAAGTAGAGTTGAAACTTGCATTTTTGAGTACCTGTAGGCATTGTGCTTCGCATTTTACATATGCCATCTCATTTGATAATGATTTTCTTAATTTATTTAGAGAGACAAGGTCTTGCTGTGTTGCCCAGACTGGTCTCAAACTATTGGACTCAAGTGATACTCTTACCTCAACCTTCTAAGTTGCTGAGATTACAGGTGTGAGTCACTACACTCAGCTTGATTCATTATTTTTACAGATGAAAAGACTAAGTATGAGTCAAGTTACATGATCTGCACAATGTTACACAGTTAGTCAGTAGCTGAACTGGGATGCAAACTCTAGCCTGTGTAATTCCAAAGCATATACTCTTTCCAGAATAACACATCAACTGCTGAATGTGAGAAGGTTGTCAGGGAAAAATGGAGCAAAGATTACCTGAAGTAAGTAAATGAAAGAATTCTGAGACTAGATGGTGGATGCGGTGATTCAGTTAGACACAGAAGTCATTCACCTGACAGCTAAACTTGAATGGAATAATCTATTAGTTAATTCCATAATCATTGAAAAATGTGGAGAAGTGATAACGAGACTGATAAATGGAGTATCCCATGATGAGCTCTGCTACAGGTTGGCACCATGATGAGTGAAGAACACAAAAAAGGAATGTATATTACTGCAGCATATCATGAATGAATTTCCTCATAAAATAATACTATGGATGCTAGAGGTTTTATGAGGCCACTCTCACAAACACTTTCATTAAAAGCAAAGTTCTGGGAAACGAGCTGGTGGATTCCTTAATTTCTGCTTGTTACATTGACCCTGAACTTTGGGCACCCATCAAGAGAGTAAGGAGACTGGAAACCTCCATCCATTCAGTTTTATCTAGCTTGTATCCTAGATATCTGCATCCATTCAGTTTTATCGAGCTTGGATCCTAGTTTGCACCATTTGTTAATTTGGTGATAGGACAAATTAAAGGCAACTTTAAACTAAGGCTGAGTCATCATCCTACAATCTTCTAACCTCTAATAACTGCTGAGGAGTGGTTTGCTCAGGATATGGGATGGAATATCCAGAAGTTATGAGCTCCAAAGAAACTGGGATTTTTATATGACAGAGAGGAGTCACTCTGTAGACACAGTAGTAAAAGGCAGGGTGAGTGATTGCCCACTACCACCGCTGAGACCCACGATTCCTAGAAGGTGGGAACATAAGCAGACACTATTCCGTATGGTGGCAGGAGAGAGCTATCTTTTAATTAATAGGAAAAAGATAGAAGGGGAATGTTCCTTAAGGTGTTCTGGTTTGTTTTCGACTTGATATGAGAAGGGTTGGGAGATGAAAAACAAAGGGAGGAAACGTCTAGGGATACAAAGAATGAAATAGTATAATGATAAGATCATTAATGAATATGGGTGACTCCTGGAGCTTGTATTTTGTAAGGTTGACACAGATGGCAGGGAATAAAAGAATGGTGGTACTAATTTCATGTGTTTCCTTGTATCTCTGACATCACAAAAATACAGTCTTTCAGCTGAGCATAATCCCCATTTCACAATGACAGTAAATCATTTTTTGTATCACAACAGACCTGACCAGATATATGTGGTAACAACAATGGACATACAGGTGGGTCACAGTGGCTCATGCCTGCAGTCCCAGTACTTTGAGAGACCAAGGTTGAAAGAATTGCTTCAAGGCCATCCTGGACAAAACAGTGAGACCTCATCTCTATGAAAAAATTAAAATAAAATAAAATAATTAAAGGGGTATGGTGGTACATGCCTGAAGTCCCAGCTACTCAGGAGGCTGAGGCAGGAGGATTACTTGAGCCCAGGAATTCAAGGTTGCAGTAAACTATGATTGCACCACTGCACTCCAGCCTGGATGACAGAGTAAGATAATGTGTCAAACAAACAAACAAAAAAACCAACGGATGTACATGTTTTAGAAGGATAAGATGATCACATATGGCCTCCACATACCAACACCAAAAGCATTGATTTAAATCTCACACCAGTCTCAATCTCACAAATATCTCAAATTTCCTTATAAATAATTTAAAAATTAATAATTAACTCATTCAAATTTCTTTTGACCCAATTATATGTTTCTACTTTACCATATATTTACATAACAAGCTTC
This sequence comes from Theropithecus gelada, assembly GCF_003255815.1. Lineage (NCBI taxonomy): Eukaryota > Metazoa > Chordata > Mammalia > Primates > Cercopithecidae > Theropithecus > Theropithecus gelada. Next base: position 66,955,984 of record NC_037677.1, on the reverse strand, counting down.
AAGAGCCACTTAAGAAGCAAAGCAGTTTATCTTTCTTCTTGAATCATGAATGCCTCTTTTAAAGTTCACATAATGGTTATACAGTACTCTAGTATTCGTGAACAAGATGTGAAGAACAAGGTCATTTTAACTTTTCCTTTATTTTTTAATCATTTAGCCTTCAATCATATCCCTTTTAAGCTTTTAACTTTTCAGCTAAACAACGCCGCTGTTCTGATTTGAGAGAGTATTTTTGTGTTTGATTATCTGTTCATCTGGGCTTTTCTGTTTGGTTGGTTTTTTATCAGTCATTACATTTTCCATTATCCCTTATATTTTCTACTTTTAAGGTAATTTCTATTTTTCTCATATCACTATTATATAATTATATTCTCTCATATGGTATAATGATTTATGTGTGTGCTTCCAAAGCTACAACTCCTAAAAAGCAGAGAGTGTTGCTCCTACCTTTATTTATTCCTGCTTTCAGGAAATAAACAATAGTTACACTATATTTTAATTTTCTATATAATTAGAATTTTTAGAAAGTTAATTTCTCCTTGGAAAGTAAATTTCCATAGGAGAAACAGGTAAACAATAGTGCACACAAGAGAAAATAAAAGAATGATTGCAATATTCTAATTATAACAATACTAGGAAGAGAGAAGGAGACAGACAGAGAGAGAGAGAGACAGAGACAGAGACAGAGAGAGAAGTTTGCATTTTCTATCTCTTACCAGCTTTTGGTCATATTTTCAACTAGTATTCCTACATTAAACAAAATCAAGGAAAAATACTCTAGGAAATGTCATTCAATTTGAAGGTAACATAAGCTTCCTCTATACTGAACTTCCTCAAAAAAGAAACTTGAATCAATGAACCCAGCACAAGAAATCTTGCCAGGGTGAGAATATAGAGAGAAATCATCCCAGCAGGGGGAAGGAAGAGCAAAAGCCAAATTGTTTTAAGTATTTAGATGTAAATACCAAAATTACAGGGACGAAATTTCTCACTCAGAGAAGAGAGAAGAGAAGATGATGAGTATTAGTTCATTTTTAGTTTAGGGAGTAGGGGGCATATAAAAAGGACCAGGCAAGAAGTGACTCCAAGCTAAGCTCCAACATTAGAGTAGAAACAGCCTTCCCACCATTTTGTACTTGCTCCTTTGGGTAGCTGTGACTGAAGATCAAGGGTTGGATGAGGAAAGGCATCAGGACAGACCTGAAACATACAGAAAGACAGATGCCCAGGTCAACAGGCCTACAGCAGTAACAGTAAGTGTTGCGTGAATGGCATTTGGCAGAGATGATCACTCTGAGAGTTATCACAACAGTCTAAAGATAGATGGAAAAGTATGTTAGCTATTGTAATAAAAGTTTACATATTGCTTTTGTCATAAGAAAATGATTTTGTTGCATTTTCTGTATTAAAAAAAAATCAAACATCTTGAATTGCTCTTACACAGTTCCACAAACAGATTGAGCCTATCATGTTTTAATTTTGTTAATTTTAGTAATCCTAAAAACTGTATTAATCTTTACACTGGGAAGCATGATTTGTCATCTAATGTGTTTTCCTATAGGTTTCTCAAGTTCGTATCAAAGGCACAAGATAAGGTTGGGAAATTCTGGTCCTGTATATACAAGTCAGAAAAAGTTTTAGTTTTGTAACAAATCATAGTACAAAACCCCTCTGACCTGAGCCACCTCAAAATTGTCTCATTCTCACAACCAATTTTGAAGACACACATACATCTTTTCTCTCCACATAATATTCCTTTGTCATAGCCACTGAATAGCATGAACTAACAGCAGTCCTGAAATTGTGTAGGCTTGGTAAAGGCACCTGCAGAGGAATAAATATGTTTAATTAAATCCTTAAAAAAAAAAAGAGTTTAAACAGTATTATTCCATCTTCCACCCTAACCCTGCCAATGTAGTGATTATATGTCTATTAAAAAGGAGGGTTTGTATGAGTTATCATGACATGCATCACTAGATTGTAGATAATATAATTTATTATGTAATTTATTTTACATATTTATTTAAATATATAATAAAATATAACTCCAGAATACAAGGTCCTAAGGTTTGAAGCTTATGCACAAAATTGTGCCATTTCTTGGGGTATGCAATCCTCCAGGCATGGACATTTACTTATAAAATAAATACTGCATATTATAACAGGAAGAGACTTCAAAATCCATGATTGTTTATTTTTTGCCTTTCAGATGCACCTCCAAGAAGAAACATTAGATTTATAAATGTATGGGTGTGAGTGTGTGTGAAATCTGGAGTGGAAGTAAAACTGTTAAAATCCATGAGAAGTCTTGAATTAATGAAGATTCAGAACTAGGAAACACAGTATGCATGTCCCTTAAACAAAGAAGCCAGCAGTGGACCCCTTCAGGTAGTCATCAAAGAACAACATACGTGGCTATCAGAAACAAACTTTCCCAGGATTTAACAAAAATAACATTTCTCATTTATAAATCATACTCTTCAGTAGATCATAATTTGTAGCAAACTAAATAAGTAGATCCCTATCCTCTGAAACAGAATTGAAACTGCTGCCTGAGCATCTAACTTATCTAAACTGCCAAATCAAACATTCCTTAATCAGTTTTAGCACTTGTTTATTTTCTCTCTTCTGAAAGAATGGCTATTAAGTGGCCAGCGCTGTCCCTGACACGACTCACATACATGCTCATTAAAATAAAGCTACTTAAAGTAGACATTGTCTTGTCGTTCAGCACTCCTCTTCTAAAAATTATTCCTTTCAACCAGAGGGTTCAAATGGCAACTGCCAGCTTATCAGATGATTTGCCCATGAATAAGCACCCAACCCAATTTTCTGGGTTTAAAAAAAAAAATAGTTGCCTTATTGTTATTGTTTTGTATGTATATCTTGGTGTCCACCAGTATCCATGCATTTCCCTCTGTGGGATATCCTAGAGAGTTTACAGAAATTAAATTTCCTAAGTCATCCATCTATAGAGGTAGGGAGAGTGAACAGGGCACTTTAAAATTATTTTCCTTGAAAAGTAGAAATGAGCACGGATCTTAGAAAGCTCTGATATACTTAGCAGACATAAATCTGTTTAATACGAATATGAAATAAAATCATACTCTTACAGATTTTCAGGTACAATAAAAAAGCTACAGTATGAAAATAGAAGATACATATGTGATTTTTAAATTTGACATTATACTTTTTCACAATATTTCAAATTCAGATTAAAACATATAATTGATTTTATTTATGTATATATGTATGTATGTATGTATGTATTTATTTATTAAGACAGAGTCTCACTCTGTCGCCCAGGCTGGAGTGCAGTGGCGCGATCTCGGCTCACTGCAAGCTCCGCCTCCTGGGTTCAAGCGATTCTCCTGCTTCAGCCTCCCGAGGAGCTGGAACTACAGGCGCCCACCACCACGCCCAGCTACTTTTTTTTTTTTTTTTTTTTTTTTTTCATTTTTAGTAGAGACAGGGTTTCACTGTGTTAGCCAGGATGGTCTCGCTCTCCTGACCTCGTGATCCGTTTGCCTTGGCCTCCCAAAGCACTGGGATTACAGGCATGAGCCACCATGCCCAGCCTATTTTTATTTTTTAAGATGGAGTTTTAACATGCAGTTACTGCAACTTCTCCCCTTCCCAGATTCAAGCAATTCTCCTGCCTCAGCCTCCTGAGTAGCTGGGATTACAGGCACCCACTACCATGCCCGGCTAATTTTTTATTTTTAGTAGAGACAGGGTTTCACCCTGTTGACCAGGCTGGTCTTGAACTCCTGGCCTCAGGTGATCTGACCGCCTCCACCTCCCAAAGTGCTAGAATTACAGGTGTGAGCCACTGTGCCCAGCCTAAAAAATGTAATAGATTTAAAAGCCAAATATAAATCCATAGTTTAGTGAATATTGAAACAAGGCTATAAATAATGTTATAATCACTGTGTTTATAAAACAGAGTATCATTATGGTACAGAATTTAAAAGATGAGAAAAAAATGTAATGCTTAAACTTTTGTCCCAATAGAAAGCTTCCATTAACTCAAAGGGAAATCTCTGAGAAGTATTAATGTTTCCTAATGAACATTATGGGATTTCTAAGTCTACATTAGACACTTGCAACTTTGATCTGTCTATAGAGTGCTTTCTTTAATTCTTTGAGCAATTTTTTAGAAGTCTCCAGGTGAAAATATATTAGGAAAATCTCTTACTAAAGAAATGTAGTAAGATTGATGGGATGTTTTATTTCTTACCTTTGAAAACATCCCTTATTTCTAGCCTAATATATATAGACAATGCATATCTACATTTATTCATTCAAATTTCTATTGAAATAGCCATAAAAAGAAAATCTCTTAAAATTGGTAAGTCATCACTTCTTTATAAGATGGTTTTATTTTTAGGTCAATTTTATAAAATTATCTTTTTGAGTGTTATGGTTAATAATATATTTAAAGATTTAAATCCATCTGAGAGTTTAAACACATTGCCACTATTTATGATTATTTTGTATTAGGATATCAAAATGGTCTGCATTAATAGTCCAGCTCTAACACAGAAGAAGCATTCGATTTATATTAATAATTACATAAAAGTGGTTTATAAATTATTTGCATACATCCCAGATACATATACATGACTAAAATTTAAAAAACATTTTTTAAAAATAAAAAGACTTCTGAACCCAGATCTACTAATTATATGTGCAAAAAGAGATGCCCTGTAAGTTGGAAGAAAAGCAAGTATCTTTTTAAACTTTGATATGGCCCAATTACAAAGACTGTGATATTAGTGAAAATGGTAAAACAAAGTCCTTTTTGGTACTATAAATACTAATATTCTAAGGACAGGTCAAGTCCTATTTGGTTTTATGTGCCATGTGAAAGGGGAAATACCAGTTCTTTTATTATTCCTTTTCCTGATGAGAGAGGGCCTTCAAAAGGCCACTGCAGTAGCCTGCATGAGCAGTGCTTTCTTACAAGACAGCATTGTTACATTACATTGCATCTTTAGGCCTATTTAATGTGTGAGGTGTTGATCATATGCCAAGAAAGACATAAAGAGAATGAGGAATGTACATAGAAACACTATTAAAATGATCCCATGCTTGAGAGGAGAATCAAGAGCTAAGAAATTCAGAAACAGAGTTTCTGCTTTGAAGGAGCTTAAAATAGGACATCACTTCAATATAGAGGCATGCTCCCTTGCTGTCTCAAAGATAATATTTGGTGATCAGCACCAGAAAAAGGAATCCAAACTACTTGTTTTTGTAGTTAGCTCTGTCATTTAACCATAGTCTAATTATCCAACTCTATATATTATCATAAAAAAAATCTTTAAATGCACACCATGTAATAACACTTATCAACCTAAGAGGAATGCCAATTAATGATTGCAAAGGCATGCTAAATTTTTTTTTTTTTACAAGCAAGTGCTATATAACAACAAAATATCTATTACTATTCTATCTTTCCAACCAAAGCAAGTTTTGTCCTCCTAGGATTGCTGGCAGCAAAATAAACCTGACGTCATTCTTCTAAGCCCAATTGGCAGCCCAGCTGTGCCATTATCCCCGGGAAGTGTGGTCATGTACGGTAATACCCGCATTATGTGACAATGACCAAGTCAAAATTACCCCCTTGGAATAGAGTTCAGCCTCTGAAAATGTAGAACTGAGAAGACATGCTGGGTTCAACAGAGTAGCCATAGTGAGGGCCATTTTTGTCTGATAATGGCCCTAAATTACTGATATCAACTTGGCGTCTAAGACTCAGGGCAAAAGCAGCTATTTTCTTTCTATGGAACATTCACCAAAAATATAAATGCAGCTGCCTTAGTCTTGATTTTCTTCCCTGTTTTTATGGGATATATAAGGTCATGACTATAAATATAGATAAAATTTATATAAAACACCAAATTAACTGGAAAGCATTTTATATATTCTAAAATATATCTAGGGGTTTTTTTTTTCTTATTTATAGATTTTAGAGGCACATAAAACTCAGGCGCCAAGCCAATTTACAGTTTAATAAACAGCTGCATAGTTGTGAATTTTCTGGTATAAAATATACCAAAATGATAAGAGGCTGGTAATTCAGTGCATTACCTACAGCAATAGCTTGGTGCAATTTTTCCATATGCTTGATTTATAAAAACAAACTCATTTTCTGGAAATGGAAGATTAATCTTCTTCAACAAAATTTTCTTTATGAAAATGAAAAAAAAAAGTATTTCCTATACCAAAAGAAAAATAACATTTATTATGACGTATTCAGGGGGCAGGTGAGAGAAAAAAATGAGATATTATTGGAGAACAAAAACTATATCCATAATCCCTTTGCTCAGAGAACTGCTTATTGACTCTTTTAGAAAGTAGAACATAGTCAAGGGTAGTAAAAGGTATATTCTCTTCTCCTCCACAGTTCTGTCTCCCTGGGTTTTCTTCCAAAAAAAAATTTTTTTAATGTATTAGTATGTACTTATGTGAATAATGCATGTGTGTATATATCAACTTTTGTTTTTTCCTGTTACAAAGAGTGAACCTGCTGGGTTAAAATATACAGGCATTCCTCAGAGATACCGCAGGTTTTGTATCAGGCCACCACAATAAAGTAAATATCACGATAAAGCAAGTCACATGGATTTTTTTTGGCTTCCCAGTGCATGTAAAAATTACATTTAGTCTATAGTGCTGTAGCCTATTAAGTGTACAGAGCACTATACTAAAAAAAAATGTTCATAACTTAATTTAAAAATATTGCTAAAGGCCGGGCACGGTGGCTCACACCTGTAATCCCAGCACTTTGGGAGGCCGAGGCGGGTGGATTACGAGGTCAGGAGATCAAGACCATCATGGCCAACAAAGTGAAACCCCGCCTCTACTAAAATACAAAAAATTAGCTGGGCATGGTGGTGGGTGCCTGTAATCCCAGTTACTTGGGAGGCTGAGGCAGGGGAATCGCTTGAACTCGGGAGGCAGAGGTTGCAGTGAGCCGAGATCATACCACTGCACTCCAGCCTAGAGACAGAGCAAGACTCCGTCTCAAATATATACATATATATATATGTATATATTTTGCTAACAATCATCTGAGTCTTTAGTGAGTTGAAATCTTTTTGATGGTGGACATTCTTGCCTTGATGTTAATGGCTGCTGCTGACCAGGATGGTGGTTGCTGAAGGTTGGGGTGGCTGTGGCAATTTTTGAAAATAAAACAACAATGAAGTTTGCTGCATCAATTGACTCTACCTTTCACAAAAGATTTATCTAGGCCAGGTGCGGTGGCTCATGCCTGTAATCCCAGCACTTTGAGAGGCAAAGGCAGGCAGATCATCTGAGGTCAGGAGTTTGAAACCAGCCTGGCCAACATGGCAAAACCCCATCTTAGCCAAGCGTGGTGGCAGGTGACTGTAATCCCAGCTACTCGAGAGGCTGAGACAGGAGAACTGCTTGAACCCGGAAGGTGGAGGTTGCAGTGAGCCGAAATCATGCCACTCACTACACTCCAGCCTGAGAGACAGAGCAAGGCTCTTAAAAAAAAAAAAAAAAAAAAAAATTATAGTAGTATGTGAGGCTGTTTGACAGTGTTTTACTCACAGTAGCGCTTCTTTCGAAATTGGAGTCAATCCTCTCAAATCCTGCCACTGTTTTTTCAACTAAGTTTACAGAATATTCTAAATCCTTTGTTGTCATTTCAACAATGTTCACAGCATCTGCATTGGGAATAGAGTTTATCTCAAGAAACCACTTTCTTTCTCATCCATAGAAGCCACTTCTAATCCATGATAGCTACATCAAGAGAAGGCAGCAACTTGGTCCCATCTTCAGGCTTCATTTCTAACTCAGTTAACTTGCTCTTCCTCCCTGCTTTAATTTGCAGTATCTTCCTCCATTGAAGTCTTGAAACCCTCAAAGTTAATCATGAGGGTTGGAATCAACTTCTTCAAACTCCTGATAATGTTGATATTTTGACCTCCTTCCATGAATCACAAATGTTCTTAGTGGCATCTAAAATGATGAATTATTTCCAAAAGATTTTCAATTTACTTTGCCCAAATCTATCAGAGGAATCACCATCTATGGCGAGTATCGCCTTACAAAATGTATTTCTTAAAAAATAAGACTTGAAAGTTGGAATTATGCCTTGACCCATGGGCTATAGAATGGATGTTGTGCTAGAAAGCATGAAAACTCTGTTTATTTCTTTGTGCATCTCCATCAGAGCTCTTGGGTGACCAGGTGCATTGTCAATGAGCAATATTTTGAAAGGAATCTTTTGTTCTGAGCAGGTTTCAACATTGGGTTTAAAATATTTAGTACACCATGCAGTAAACAGATGTGCTGCCATCTAGGCTTTGTTATTTCATTTATAGAGGACAGTCTGGGTTTAGCATAATTCTTAAGGACCCCAGAATTTTCAGAAGAGTTAATGAGCACTGGTTTCAAGTTAAAGTCACCAGCTATATTAGCATCTAACAAAAGAGTTAGCATGTCCTTTGGAGCTTTGAGGCCAGGCATTGACTTCTCCTCTCTAGTTATGAAAGTCCTAGATGGCATCTTCTTCCAACAGAAGACTGTTTTATCTACATTGAAATCTGTAGTTTAGTGTAGCCACCTTCATCAATGATCTTATCTACATCTTCTAAATAACTTACTACCACTTTTACATCAGTACTTGCTGGTTTTCCTCTACACTTTTATGTTACAGAGATGACTTATTTCCTTAAATGAAACAAACACTGCTGGCTTCAGACTTTTCTTGGGCAGCTTTCTTATCTCTCTCAGTCTTTACAAAATTGAAGAGGGTTAGGTTCTTGCTCTGGATTAGGCTTTGTGGCTGGTTTGATCTTCTATCCAGACCACTAAAACTTTACATCAGCAATAAAGTTTTGTTTTTTATCATTTGCGTGTTCACTGGAGAAGCACTTTTAATTTCTTTCAAGAACTTTTCCTTTGCATTCACAAGTTAGCTAGCTTTTTGGTATAAGAGGCCTAGCTTTTGGACTGTGTAAGCTTTCAACAAGCCTTCCTCACTAAGTTTAATCATTTCTAGCTTTTGATTTAAAGAGACATGCGGCTCTTCCTTTCATTGAACACTTAGAGGCCACTGTAGGGTTATTAATTGGCCTAATTTCAATATTGTTGTTTCACAGGGAATAAGGAGGCCCAAAGAGAAGGAGAAAGCTGCAGGAATGGCTGTTCTGTGGAGCAGTCAGAACGTACACAACATTTATCGATTAAGTTTACTGTCCCCTATGGGCATGTTTCATGGTTCCCCAAAATAATTACAATAATAACCTCAGAGATCACTCATCACAGAACACCTTAACATATAGAATACTAATAAAGCTTAAAATATTCTGATAATTACCAAAATGTAATGCAGAAACATTAAATGAGTACATGCTGCCAGAAAAATGGCACTGGCAGACTTTTTCCCAATTCCTGAATCAGTTAACCCAGAAGAGTTGTTTGATGGGGTAGTAGGTGGGGAAACTTTGGCAATAAAGGAACTAAGCTGGCATTATTATTTTTCTTAATTTTTTTAGGTTTTGTTTTGTTTTGTTTTGTTTTTTTGAGACAGAGCCTCAGTTTGTCACCCAGGCTGGAGTGCAGTGGCACAATCTCGGCTCACTGAAACCTTCGCCTCCCGGGTTCAAGTGATTCTTCTGCCTCAGCTTCCCGAGTAGCTGGGACTACAGGTGCATGCCATCATGCCCAGCTAATTTTTGTATTTTCAGCAGAGACAGGGTTTCACCATATCGGCCAGGCTGTTCTAGAACTCCTGACCTCATGATCCACCTGCCTTGACCTACCAAAGTGCTGGAATTACAGGCATGAGCCACTGTGCCTGCCCTGATATTATTTTTTCATATGACACCTATTATAAATATATATTTGAAATATTTTTCACTATTATCCTAAGCCAGTAACAACAGCAACAAAGTTACCACATGTGCAAAAAGCTAGATGTTTAGTCAGCAAATATCTCTAATATTTATTTGCAGTTCTTGGTTATTACCATATTGAGGATTTATTCTAACTTGAAGATTAGGAAAAATGCTACTTCAGAGAAGGTTTTCTAGGAGAAAACATTTCTTCCTTGGCCTAATATATTTCAATTGTTGTCAGGTGTTCCCAGCGTGAATTACTAGGTATTGTACTGAATCATCTTCTATGGATCCATGTACTGCACCTTCCAACAAACACCCCCACCCCAGCACCCCTCCACACCCACACACACTCATCAGATATTTTCTTGAAATTTGCATTAAAATAATATTGAAATGACTTGGCTCAAAAGCATGAAATGAAGAACAAGGCTTAGGAAAAGCAAACCTTTCATTATTCTCCTCTGCATTAAGTGCCCAGCTCTCTGTGAATTGCAACATTTTTAAGAACATATCCATAGTTTGATCATCTATAGATACATAGAAATTGTCTAAGTGTTAATTTTCCAAACTAATGGAGAATATTTTAAGTGTCTATCTATATACCTCTCTGTCTCTGGGAGAGTAGCAAAGAGATGCAAATATGAGCATACTCATATTCTCTTTGCTTTAGGAATCTAGATGAACATTTTTACAAAAATATATACACAATACTGTTCATGCATATTATAGCCACACATATTATAGCACTCACATAAACCCATCTCAGAAAATAAATGAAATTGTTCAAAAAAGAGTGCCAGTTAGTAATTATTTGCGACTCTCAATTAAGGGCAAATAATGTTCATTCTGTATAAAGGCAAGTACAGGATTGGTGGGATTTAAGAGAGATGCTTGCATAGGTTAGACTGACCTGAACTCTTATCAGCTTAGGCAATCTGGGTCATTTCCCAAAATATTAAAGAAAAAACATCCAGAAATTTCTGGAAACATCATGTACCATAATTTATATACAGTCATGAATGGCATAACAGTGTTTTAGTCAACAATGGACCACATATAAAACTCTGGTTCCATAGATTATAATAACATATTTTTACTGGGCCTATGTCTAGACATATAAACAATTAACATTATGTTACCATTGCCTACAGTATCTAGCACAGTAACATGCTGTACGGGTTTGTACCCGTACAACATGCACCATTTAGCCTCGGTGTGTAGTAGTAGGTATACCATGAAGGTTTGAGTAAGTCCACCCTATAATGTTCACACAATGACAAAATCGCCAAAGGACACATTTCTCAAAACATCCCCACTGTTTAGCAACACATGACTATACATCCATCTCTTTCTACATTTAAATCTTTCTCCGTGCTAAGTCTAAAAAAATCATAAATTGGCCCTGTTCAAATTGAAATTTGTAATCTTTTAAATGAATACAACTTAAGTAGATTAGAATGAATGCAGCACTGAGAGGCAAAATGGCCTGAAGTTTTAAGTTCTGGACCAGACTACTTGGTGAACTTGTACAAGTTATTAAACTCTGTGCCCATTTTCTCGTCTAAAAATCTGGGATAATAATAACACCTATCTCATAGAATGATTATGAGAATTAAACAATGTATAAAGTTTCTAAAACAGTAACTGGTACTGAGTAAATACAAGTGTTTACAACCACATAAAATAAATATTTCACTAAAGCACAAAATGTATTCTTTTCTTCCAAGGTCAAAATACAGTAATAGCTCTTCAAATAGCCTATGGATCGAACAGTAAGAGATGAACACCTTTAAGACTAAACTGAGATAAATGAGAAAAGCAAGATATTTTTGTATTGCAATATTCAGATTGTGTCCTGGTCTTCAGTATGCATGTAAACCTTCAAATCAAAATAGAACATTTTACACTACGATTGTATTTTTCTTCTGTTGTTTTGCTCTTCTTTTCTCATAATCAGGCTCTTTTTTTTCTAGTCCCAAGGAAATTTTGGTTCAACACTGAACTCAAAAATACAAAAATGTGAAAAAATGTATAAACATTACTTTCATAGCAGTTTGTTAATATTGAAGCTGTATGGATTGAATATTCAGAAATTATTTGCATTTCTTCAAGGCCTAGTATCTTGTTAGGTAAGGTATATAAGAATTACTCTCATTTCTTCAATAACTTCAAAACAAAAGCAGAAATTAGTGGGATGAGTGGACCACATGGTTATCACCAAGAAGTTATTAGGACCTAACAGTATCTGAAGCTGGCCCTTATGATGGGAAGAGAACTGGAAAGGATTCAACAACAACTAAAATGTCTGTTCCATTAATTATCACTTGCTTATAAAGCTATATATGAACTAGAAAAATAAAGAAGATCCCATTGGGGAAAAATTGGATTTAGGACATATGTACAGACAAAAATCCAAAAATACATTGTTTCCAGAATGAATAAACTGCCATTCTCATTGCATTCAGCCACCCTCCTAAAAATAAACCCAGCTTTAAGTATATTTCCTGAATAACCAGCAACCTCCTTGAAGTCCTCCTGAATGAAGTAATATGCTTCTCCATGTGTGCCCAAGCCAGTGCAGCAGGAAAAAGCTGACTCTCTGTCAGCAGTGTCTCACAGAGGGAAGTAATATGATCATCCAGAGACCTCACATAAATTAGAACAGATGGAAGTATGAGTTTCTCTTTACCAGATCATAGGGTGATGACGAAATGACTTTGATTCTCCCAATTTCAATCCTAGCTTGCCTGAAAATGCAGGCTTGTCCTCACTGTAATTCCTTCTTCAGAAAAATATCTCTAACACCCAATAAGGATTGAGAAATGCAAATACTCAGATAAGATGCATTTACTGACAAACATATCACATCAAAATTTCCTCATCCAGTGCACTGCCCTCTCCTTACATGTGACAGCAAATGTGACCCAAGGTGAAATCTGCATAAAGATGAAAGTGATCCAACCATATAGCAATTTACAGGTAATTTGTAATAAAGCTTGCAGTAAGCATTACTGCCAAGAAATGGAGTAACTCTACAATAGGACTTCCATCAGAGCTATAAGAACTGGGTTTGTGAGAGTTTATGCATTTAAGCTAAATTTCTCTTTTCCCATTTTGGCTCCTCCTATCTTCAGCATATTAAATAATGAAAAATAAAGCTTAAACCTAACCTTTATAAATTGTCTTATGGCTAAATTCAACATCCTAATTCAGCCCTCCACTGTGACCGTTGTTAACACTCAGGTAATGTGAAAGGCAAGAAAAGCAGAGGCCTGACATAAAATGTTTTTCAAAGTAAATGCCCAACACGAAATTTATACAATATTCCCAGTTAATTCTCAGGCAGTCATAATGTTTACTTATTTAACACATTAATATAGCTTGTGAACATCACTTATCTACTACTACTACTAGGTACGGAAAATGCAATTCTTATCTTATTCAACTATAAGTAAGGGGACAGTTTGAGCAGAAAGTCAAAAGACAGGTGGTAATATGAAACTTCTAAACTAAGAGTTGATCTCCTGATTTGCATGTGAACATGGTAAGTAGCTTGTCCAACATCACAGAGTAAATGCTAGAGTCCAGAAGTTCTCTGAGAACACCAAATAAATAAAAGTAAAAAAAATGCACAGCTCAGTGCCTGGTCCATAGTCAATATTCAAACCATGCAGCTCCTGTCCCTGATCAAACTCTCTTAGTCCAATTTGAGTGTAATGTACTATCAATCAATATACCCTGGCATTTTGATAATGTTTTTCAAGTTTGAGAATTATAAAACAACAAATGAGGCATTCTTATTTAGAATTTTAATAAATAATTCACACTATTCACAAATTTTACAAATCAGAAGATTTCAATGCACACTTATTGAAAATCACTTCCCTAAATCAAATTATCTAAAAGAGCTATGAAAACCACTGAGTATAGAAAGGTTATAAAAACTTGATTTACTTAAGGTCAATTATGTATATGAATAATTTATCTCCAGTGTTTAATGTTATTTAATCTCAGGATAAAAAATATTTTTAATAATTAAACTTGGAATATCAAGCAATCTCTCTTTAAAAAGCTAACCTTATTAATGCTTAAATGTGTATTTGGAGGTTCCATGGAATTTTGATTTGCAAACATCATATATAAGGTACTTCAATATCTACTTTTAATTTGTCTGAAAGGAACTACCTGGAATATACTTAAGACGTGCTGTATGTAGAAAATAAATATAAATTAATCAGCATGTACAGAAACACTAATTTTAATCAGAATATGACTTTATTTTGGCCATTTGCTTAAATACTAAGTAGTTTGTTTATTTGAGGAACAAAATATTCATCTCCACTTTAATGTAAATGCCCTTCATTCTGCAAAGATCATGTTGTAACATACTTGGAGATTCTCCAAAGGAGAATGAATCCAATTACAATGTCATTTCAAATTTAAGGTTCTAAACCAGAAAATATAGTCCAAAAGAATCAACAATATCAGAGTTGAGATCAGTAGAAGTCCTCCACAGCCATAAGAATATTCTCTTTTCAATGATGCTGTATAATACAAAACTTGTGAGAGTTTACTCGCCCGAAGCCAGTGATAAATAGGGTAATAAGACATGGACAGATTCCATTATCTGTATGCACTCATCATGGGGAGATGTAAGGAGACCAACAACATATCATGTTTAACAGATTTACCAGCCTTATTTTGAGATTTGGTATGAGGGGAAGAATGTTTTAAAAGATCTACTTGGAAGTCTTCATTCTCTATCTACATGGCTAGCCTTTTTTTTTTTTTTAAGTTCATAAATGGATAGTAAGAGGTATGTCCCCACCCCGAGTTCCCGCTCTACACTCATCTTCAAAAAAAACTCTTCTTCAATAGATAATGGAATTTTTTCCCATGATGCACAGATGGCTAATTCCCAAGTCTGTCTTCACACAAATACTTTTTCTTCATTTCCTCCTAAAACTAAAAATTACTTTAAAAATGTTTTTTCAAGATCACGTTTCCAATAGGGCTTGTTTTCCTGATATTGCTACTATCTAGATAAGGTGAGAAGAAAGGCCTACCTTTGGATATCTCCCTCAAAATAATTCAATCAGGAATACAGAACATTAAGGAGAATCCTTAAATGTCAATATGCCTTTTTGTTTAATTTTCATCTGTGTGTAGAACTACAAGAAAAGTATGCCGTCAAATTTTCCAGCACTGTGCAAACTTACAGTAAATAAAAAAATAATAAGGTAATGTATTTTATTCCTTTATTATTTCAGAAAGCAAGAGAAAGAGTTAACACTAACGTGACACCAAGTATCATACGGAAAACTGGAAAAGCACCCAATCACTTTAATTAGGTTTACAGACATAAAAATAAAATACACAAGACATCAGTTCAGATCAAAACAAGCTTCATCTTCCTCATATGACCTCAGAATAATCAGTAATATTGTGTATCCCTTTTCACTTGGAAAATAAGTCCTTCCAGTTCCCTTTCCATGACTTATACAAAGCATGATGTGCTTCCCGGGTTTCTGTAAATCACCATAGGCTTACATGGTCAGGGAGCTAAGCTGCGGCTTCTATCAAAGCAGTTCAGTTTACGGAGTATCACAGCATTCTGCAGAGTAGCATCCATATGCACAAGTCAGCTCTTTTCCATGACTCACACAAAATAAAACTTGGTGTGTGAAGTTTTGAGGAAGGAAATATACATGATAGAATGCAAATTTAAGATTATCCATTAAAAACTCTTATAGGTCATTCCAGCCATTCCCCCATGTTACTGTGTCATCCCCTTTCTGTTGTTCCTTTCTTCTCCAGTTTCCCCCTATTTTGTCCTCCCAAGAGAAAGTCTGAAGCCACTAGTTGACAATTGTTTTTTCCTTGATGTAGTCTTTAATTTGGCTCCATATTGTAAGAGTTTATAATCTAAATCAGTATTTGTCAAACTTTCTTTTTAGCAGAGGAACCTTTTTGAAAGTGAAATTGTACACCAAACTCTACCATGTGACTAAGAGAGGAGAGTTGCTGTTTGAAGTGGAGGCAAGGAGTGAACTTGGAGACTTCCCTTCAGCCTCATCATCTACCTGTCTTGTCTAATGGCTCCCAGACGCACCTCACTGAAAGATCAGGTTTTCATATCATCAAGTTTGAAAAATACTGAACTACATACAGAATGAGAAGAAACTGCCAAATTAGGTACTTTTTTGTATTTAAGAAATATGAGAAAATGAATCAAATTTGACCTGAAAATTACGTGCCTGTTACACTGGGAGAAAGAGAACAACATCGATAGAAATCAATAAATTGGGAAAAGCATACATTACGTTTAGTGTCATAATTTGTAATCTATAAATGTGGATTTATTTCATAACGCAATTAGATGAAATGCATATAAAGATGGTGACTTAAGAAATGACAAATAATTCTAAAGCTTATCACAAAACTTAAGCATTTTCAAATAATAAATGGCCATATTCATCAATGCCTCCCAGTATTATAATTACACATTTTTAATTAAATTTGTTGATATAGGATAAGCTAAATTAAATTTCAACATCTAACTATAAAGAAAGGGACTATTTATAGTTACCCACAAAATAGCTTCTATTTGTTATACTTTGCCAAAGAGAATGCTTACACTTTTTCTTATCTTTCAGTAAATCTTCTATATAGCTTATGGCTGTCTTTCCAGAAGGAATCTAAGTTTCATATACATTGAAGACAACTAACTTATAAGAGGAAGAGAATGAAACTAATATTTATTACATGCCTACTATAGGTGAGGCACTGTGCTGATGCTTTTATATTACCAGTTTTCAATTCACGCCACATGCTAAAATTGCCCAAGAATTTTTTTTTGTTTGTTTGTTTGAGACAGAGTCTTGCTGTGTTGCCCAGGATGGAGTGTAGTGGTGTGATATCAGCTCACTGCTCTGCCTCCCAGGTTCAAGCTGTTCTCCCATCTCAGCCTCCCGCGTAGCTGGGATTACAGATGCCCACTACCACACCCAGCTAATTTTTGTATTTTTAGTAAAGACGGGGTTTCACCATGTTGGCCAGGTTGGTCTCAAACTCCAGATCTCAGGTGAGCCACCCACCTCAACCTCCCAAAGTGCTGGGATTACAGGTATGAGCAACCGCGCCCAGCCAGGAATCTTTTTACAAAACATTTTGATGCATGAATGTATCCTCCAGAGATTCAGATTTAAATGGTCAAAGTGGGGCCTTCACTTGAGAATTTTTAAGCCTCTCATGTGATTATGATGTACAGCCAGGATTGAAAATCACAATTTTATATACTTTATCTCATGTCATCATCAAAAGAATCTGACCAGGTAATTGTATTATTCCTTTATGCAGATAAAAAACTTGAATTTCAGAAAGGTTGTGAAATTTGCTCCAGGGCATGGAGAAGGTATCAGAGTTAAAATTTAAATCCAAAGTTCTCTGACTGCAGCGATCTTTCTAACCTCCACTTTGTCAAATTCAAGACACCAGAATTATTAATATGAATTTAGAGTAGATTACTATGTTTTATTTTACTCCTGGCTTCAAGAGGTGGTGGGGTAAAGTATGTTTTACCTTAATTTGCTAGCAAAACACAATATTCTTTATTGAACTAATTGAGCTGCTATTCAAAATGAAGTTGCTTTGTATTTTATGACAAAGTATGGAATATTTTCTCACTTTCAAAATATTCCTTTTTTCATAGATATACTATTTATAAATTATGGATTTTAGAGTTTCTTATCAGAAAGAAGAAGGAAAATGCAATGTAAAAATATTTAAGGAACAAAAAATAGATTACATTTGCCAACAATTTTATTTTGTCAACCACCTTTAAGGGAGAAAGGTAATTTCTTATAAAATATAATCATTTGTTAAACAGCAGCCAAACTTAAACAGAATTCTCAATTAAAAAAAAAAACTTTGTTTCACAAACTACATCCAATGTATAAGTATTTTAAAATATAAATACATTCCAATATTTTATTGAAACTTTAAACAAGCCTATACGTATTATAAGTTAATTTAGGAATGTTTCATAACTTTTATGATAAGAGTAAAATGTTAGCATGTAATTTCAACTGTCAAGCTGAAAATAAATATATGAATAACCTGCATTCTATTGCTTTTCATCTTAAAATATATTATTAATGGGTTTTTTTTAAAAGTCATACCAAAGGTGATATTACCAACTCCCTAAGGACAACGAATTCCACTAAACTAGAATTCATATTTTAGAGAGGAGATGGATAACATCTCACAATTCAACCTTGGCAGGAGTCATTAAGTCAGACACCTATGTGAGGGCTGTATTTCTCATTGAATTACAAATCCAATAAGAGCTTTGCCTTTGAGTTACTAGCACTACAAAGATTAAATCAATATATTGTGAGAAAAGGAAAAATCCTTGGATGCTTAGAGATTAGAATAAAACACTTACGAATTTTTTAGCTCAAATGGACAACCATAGAAGTCATTAATCCTACTTTTTCATTATACAAACCCACTACACAGATTTTGCAGAGGTCCCCCTTTCATTCTTCACCCCTCCAATCCTATAGCCACTGTACTCAGTTTAAGATCCCAAAATGTTCATATGAGCTGTATGGCCCAGCATGACTCCTACCTTGCCTACCTGCCTCCCAGTCTCATCTAACACTATATGCCTGCTCAATCTCTGAACTGAAGCCACTCAGTTCTTTCCGGATTTCACAGGCCTGAGCCCTTTTCCCCTGGAGGATGTCTGCATAAACTGTTATTTTTTTAGAAATGTGTTTTTTCATCTTCACTTCCTACTTCTCCTGGATAACATCTACCTTATCCTTTTGTCCTCTAACATAGAGTTTTTCTACATCACCTCTTTCTCTTTAAATTCAAATTGTTTTTCTTTTTTAGCACCCTCTATATTTCTTTCATTCCTACTCCATTTGTAATTATATATTAATTTAGATGACTATTATTTATGTCTACATTACCAGTAGGCTGTTGGCTTCCCCAAAACAAGAAACTTGTCTCTTTAATTCATTAATATATCTTCAGCATCTTTTACAATGCCAGGTACATAACAGAAGCTTAATAAATATTTATCAAATGAATGATTTAACTGGATACTAAGGAAAAGTGGTAAAGAGCCTAAGCTCTAGAGTCAGGCTGCCTTGGTGCCATCATTAATTCAACTACAAAGTGGTTGTTAATTCTTTTACTTCTAAAGTTAGCATTTTAACTAGCTACTTAAGAGAATTGTAATGATTACATGACAATAAGTAAATTATCTAGTACAGGCCAAAGAAATGCTAGTTATCATTAATAATTACCAAGATATAAGTAATATTTCATTAATGTCTTATTTTAAATATATATGTATATACTACTTACATTTGTTTGTATTAATATATATGGGTGTGTATTTTTTTTACATTCATTCTTCTTTTAATTACCAAATAATCCCATTATGTAGACTGGAATATGTTGCTTATTCATTTTACAGACGAAAATACGGATTGCGTTATAATTGTTTTATCCATGATTGGCTTCCATCTTTTTTATCAATATTTTTTTTCTAAGTTTTTCTATTATAAAGTAAAACTTACTAAGTTTGGCATCCTGCATTTGTGGTATAATGGTTAGCACAGCTGCCTTCCAAAGTTTATCATCCTGAGGTCATTTGTTATTATGTTCAGAAATGTTCCCTTCTCTTCAATTTTTATAAGAGATTCAGAAGGATTAGTATTAATTCTTCTTTAAGTATCTAGTAAAATTCACCAGTGAAGCTATCTGATCTTGGGCTTTTCTTTGTTGGGAAGTTTTTGATTACTGATTCAATCTCTATACTAGTTACAGATATGTTCAGATTTTTTATTTGTTCATGATTCATTCTTGTTAAGTTGTATGTTTCTAGAAATTCAGCCATTTCTTCCAGGTTATCCAATTTGTTAGTGTATAATTGTTCACAGTAGTCTTTTGAGATCCTTTCTATTTCTGTTGTATCAGCTGTCATGCCTACTCTGTCATTTAAAATTTTATTTGAGTATTTTTTTCTCTTACTTCTGCTAGTGGTTTGTCAATGTTGTATCTTTTCAAAAAAAAACCATCTCTTAGTTTCAATGATTTTTTCTATTATTTTTCTATGTTCTCTTGTATTTATTTTTGCTCTAATCGTTACTATTTCTTTCCTTCTACATACTTTGGGCTTAATTCGTTCTTCTTTTTCTATTTCTTTGAGATGCAAAGTTAGATTGTTTACTTAAAATCTTTCTCGTTTTGAATATAAACAGTCATATAAACTTCTCTCAGTACTGGTTTTGCTGCATTCCATAAGTTTTGGTGTGCTTCATTTTCATTTTCATTATTCTCAAAATATTTTCAATTGCTTTAGATTTATTCTTTAACTTGTTGTTTATTCAAGAGTATATTGTTTAATTTCAACACATTTGTGAATTTTTCAGTTTTTCTTCTGCTATTAATATTTAATATTTAGTTTCATTTAACTGTGGTCAGAAAAAAAATACTTGGTAAGATTTCAATCTCCTTAAATTTGTTGATACTTGTTTTGTAACCTAACATGTAATCTATCCTGGATAATATTCTGTGTGCATTTGAGAAGAATGTATATTCTGTTGTTTTTGGATGGAATGTTCTGTGAATGTTTTTAGTTGCATTAAGTCTAAAGTATTGCTCAAGTCTGCTGCTTCTTTATTGATATTCCATCTGTATGTTCTACTCATATTGAAAGTAGGATAGTAAAATATCCTATTATATTATATTGCTATCTAGCTTTTCCTTCAGTTCTGTTAATATTTGCTTTACATACTTAGGTACGCTGATGTTGGGTACATATATTTATAATTGCTGTATCTTCCTAATGAATTGACCCTTTTATCATTATATAATGTCCTTTCTCTCTTAGTACAGTTTTTGACTTCTGTACAACATAGTACTGTAAGTCCTAGTTAGAGCAATTAAGCAAGAAAAAGAAATATACAGCATCCAAATTTAAAAGCAAGAAGTTAAATTGTCTCTGAAGATGACATAATATTACATGAAGGAAATTATAAAGACTATACACATGAAAACACACACACATACACACATACTAATGTTAGAACCAACAAAATGTATCAGTAAAGTTGCACGGTACAAAATCAACATACAAAGATCAGTTGCTTTCCTATATAGCTGTCTTAATCCATTTGTGCTGCTATAACAGAATATTTGAGTCTAGGTAACTCATGAATAACAGAAATTTATTTTTCATAGTTCTGAAGGCTGTGAAGTCAAAAAAGGTGCCAGCAAGTTTGGTTGTCTAGTGAGGGCTGTAAGAGAAGAGAAATGGTGTATCTTCACATGGCAGAAGGCAGAAGAACAAGAAAGACAAATTGCCTTCATCCAGCCATTTTATAAAGATACCTAATATCATTCATGAGAACTCCACCCTCATGAGTTAATCACCTCCTGAATGTCCCACTTATAATACCTTTACACTGGGAATTAAAAATCAACAAGAATTTTGGAGAAGACAAAAATATTTAAGCCATAGAACTATCTGAAAAGACAATTGAGAAAACAATTCATTTGCAATAGCATGAAAACAAAGAAAATACTTATAAGAAACTTAGTGAAATGAAAGACTTCTACACTGAAAATTATAAAACACTATAATTAAAATATTGACCCAATTTAATTCATCTGCATGTGCATATCAAGTTTAAAGAAAACACAAATGTATACAAGGACATTCCATACTCATCTATTAGAAGTCTTAATAATGTTAAAATGTCTACACCTGACTGGTCCGAAGGCAGTAAGTTATCTCGATTGTTCAATTACAGATCAAGCTCCTATTCTATTCTTTCTACTTCTGACTACTACACTTCACTAGTCTTAAAAGAAAATGTCCTTACTACCAAAAGTGATTTAGAGATTCAACACAATCCCCATAAAAATCTAAGTGGCACTTTTTACAGAAGTAGAAAAAAATGCTAAAATTCATACAGAGCCACAAAGGACCCCAAGAAGCCAAAACAATCTTGAGATAAAACAAAGCTAAAGGAATCATACTTCTGGATTTCAAAAAATATTACAAAGCTACATTAATTAAGACAGCATTATACTAACATAAAGACAGACATACAGACCAATGGAACAGAATAGAGAGCCCAGAAATAAATCCACATGTTATTTATCAATTAAAAATAAAATTAAAAATGTTTTTAAAATCTACATGTATAAAGTCAACTAATCTTCAACAAGGGTGTCAATAATACACAAAGGGAAAAAGGTAGTTCCTTCAACAAATCATGCTGGGAAAACTGAATATCCATAGGCAAAAGAATTAATTTGGACCTTTACCTTACAACATATACAAAAATCATCTCAAAATGGAGTAAAGACTTAAACATAAGACCTGAAACTGTAAAGTTCTTAGAAAAAAATAGGGGAAAAACTTCATGACATTGTATTGGCAATAATTTCTTGGATATGACTCCAAAAGCATGAGCAACAAAAGCAAAAATAGAAACAAAGGATTATATTAATCTAAAAAGTTTTTGCACATCAAAGACAACAATCAAGAGAGCGAAGACACAACCTATAGAATGGAAGGAAATATTTGCAAATCATACATCTATCTGATAAGGAGTTAATATCTAAAACAGATAAGTAATTCAAGCAGCTCAATAGCAAGAAAACAAATAACCCAATAAAAAAAAATGGGCAAAGGACCTGAATAGACATTTCTCAAAAGAAAACATACAGATGTTCAGTAGCATATGAAAAAATGTGCAACATCACTAGTCATCAGGAAAATGCAAATCAAAACCAGGAGATATTACCTCACATCTGTTAGGAAAGCTATTATCAACAAACAAAAATATCACAAATATTGGGGAGGATGTGAAGGAAAAGGAATGCTTATACACCATTGATATGAATGTAAAATGAT
This sequence comes from Theropithecus gelada, assembly GCF_003255815.1. Classification (NCBI taxonomy): domain Eukaryota; kingdom Metazoa; phylum Chordata; class Mammalia; order Primates; family Cercopithecidae; genus Theropithecus; species Theropithecus gelada. Next base: position 66,933,157 of record NC_037677.1, on the reverse strand, counting down.
TTCACAGCTATGGAAAGCAGCATGGTGGTTCCTCCAAAAAATTAAAAATAAAAATACTATATGATCCAGCAATCCCAAGATTGGGTTTATACATGAAGAAAATAAAAAGTAGCTCAAAGAGATAAATGCACTCACAGTCATCACATCTTTTGTTTTGTTTTGTTTTGTTTTTGAGACAGGGTCTTGCTCTGTCCCCCAGGCTGGCGTGCAGTGATGCAATCATGGCTCACTGCAGTCTCGACCACTTGGGTTCAAACAACCCTCCCACCTCAGTCTCCCTAGTAGCTGGGACCACAGGGGTGTGCCAGCACACCCAGTTAATTTTTATATTTTTCATAGAAATGGGATTTTGCCATGTTCCCCAGGGTGGTCTTAAACTCCTGGGCTCAAGAGATCTGCCTACCTCAGCTTCTCAAAATGCTGGGATTACAGGTGTGAGCCACTGTGCTCGGCCTCATGGCATCATTATTTACAATAGCCAAGATGTTTACACAACCTAAATGTTCATCACCAGGTTAATGAATAAAAAATATGTGGTATATACATACAATGAAATATTACTCTGTATTGAAAAAGAAGGAAATCTTGCACTGTGACGACATGAATGAATTCTTGAGAACATTATGCTAAGTGAAATAAGTTAGTCATAGAAGAACAAATACTGCATCATACCACTTATATGAGGCATATGAAATAGTCAAACACAGAGAAGCAGAGAGTTAAATGGTGGGTGTGAGGGGATAGGGGAGGAAGAAATGGAAAGTTGCCATTCAACAGTTATAAAGTTTAAGACATGCAAAACAATTAAGTTATAGAGGTATGTTGTCCAACATTGTGCCTCTAGTTTTCATTTGATATATTGTTCACTTAAAAATTTGTTAAGATTATAGTTCTCTTATTGAGTGTTTTTGTCACAATAAACAAATTAAAATAAATAAAAGTAATCTCTGAAGATAATACAGAAGAAATAACAAAAAAGTAAAAATATGGGTAAAATACATTTCTTTCATGAATTTTCTAAATTATGTTTAATAGTTGAAGCAAAAATTAAAACAGTCCGGTGTTTCTCAATATATATAAAATGAATATTTAATACATTTATATTATAAATGAGTGAGATAAAATTACATAAAGGGTTCTATATTTTCCTCAAACTGGTAAAATACCAATTTTATTAAATTACGATAATTATGTATATATAATGTCATGCCTTGATAAACTACTAAAATAGCTATCTAAAGACATATACTGAAAACCACTATAGACACGTCAAAAAAGAATCTAAACTATATTCAAGTAACTGACAAAAAGTCAGGAAAAATAAATTAAAAACAGAGAGAACAAACAGAAGACAAATTAGATAGATGATGGATAGATAGGTAGATAGATGAGACATAATCTTTACTACATCAATAATTACTTTAAATATACATGGTCTAAATACACCAATTAAAAGACAGAGGTTAGCAGAACAGATTAAAGACCTAACCCAACTACATGCTATCCTTAAGAAACACTCACCTCACACATCATGATAAGGAATATTAAAAGTAAAAGGGTGGAAAAAGGTAAACCATGCAAACATTAATCAAAAGAAAGTAGCTTTATTAATATCCAGTAAATAAAACTGTAAAGAAAATTACTCAAGAGAGGGAGAGACATTACATAATATTAAGAGTCAACCCTTCAAGAAGACATAGCTAGCCTAAATGCACATGTACTTAACAACAGAACTATAAATATAGATGAAGCAAAAACTGACAAAGCCGAACAGAAGGGTGGACAAATTCACAATTACAGTTGTAGATGTCAACATCCTTCTCTCAACAATTATAAGAGCAACTAGACAGAAAATCAGCTAGGATATACAAAAATTCAACAATACCATCAACCAACAGATTCTAGTCAACATTTTATAGAACACCTTACCTAACAACATTATTTTTAAGTTTTTCAAGTTTTCAAATCTGTTTTAATTTTTTCAACAAATTCCCAAGACCAGGAATGGGACAAGGAAATATCTTACAGGCATCAAAGGACAATAAGGGAATACATATTATTTCTAAGTGCCCATTAAACTATATTAAGATAGACCATATCCTGGGCCATAAAATAAGCCTCAACATATGTAAAAAAAAAATTAAGTCACAAAGAGTGTGTTCTCTGTGCACAATGAAATCAAAATAGAAAATTGATTATTGAAAGAAACAGGAAAATCTGCAAAAGAGAAAACATTCCAGCTCTCACTGGGCTTGAGTTTTTTAAAAAAGAGACAGAGAAACAGAAAACATCTCAAATCAGTAATCTAATCTTCTGTCTCAAAAATCTAGAAAGAAAGCATACAATACACCCAAAGCAAGCAGAAAGAAGAAAATAATAAAGATAAGAGCACAAATAAAATTGAAAACGAAAATCAAGAAATTCAATGAAATAAAAAAACTGTTCTTTGAAACTATCAAGATAAAATGTTAAAATTCTAGAAAAATTAACAAATAAAAAAAGAGAGGATACAAATTTTTAAGACCGGGAATGAAACAAGGAAATATCCTACAGGCATTAGAGCACAATAAGGGATTACAAAAACAACTTTAACATATAAGTTTGACAAGTTAGATGAAATAAACCAATTCCTTCAAAAGCAAAAGCTATAAAACTAACTCAATATGATACAGATAATTTAAATTGCTCTATAGTTATTAAGGAAGTGGAATTCATAATTTAAAAACTCCTGGAAAAGAAATCTCCATCCCCAGATAGTTTTCCTGTAGAACACTGCCAAATATTTAAACCTATATAACACCTGTTCTACACAACCTTTCCAGAAGATAGAAAAAGAGGGAGCATTTTTCAATCCGTTTTATAAAGATATTACTACTATGATACCAAAAACAAAGATATTATAAGAAAACTGCAAATTAATACTCTTCATTAATAGAGATGAAAACACTTCTAATAAAATATTAACAAATAGAATTCAGCCATATGTAAAATGAATTGTATACCATGATCCAGTAAGATTTATTCCAGGGATGCAATGCTAGTTTGATATTTGAAAATCAATGTAATCTACCATATTAACAAACTAAACAAAAAAAAAATCATATGATTATGTAAATTGATGCAGAAAAGGCATCAATTTTCTGCAAAAAATTTTCTGACAAAATTCAACACCCATTTATCGCATAAACTCTCCAAAATCTAGAAACAGAGAAGAACTTCTGTATCTTGATTTTTTAAAATCTATCATCTCTTTTTAAAGGTTTGCTGATATCTGATCTAGAGCACTTGTTCTCAATCATGATTACACTTTAGGAACTCCTGGGAGACATTTTAAAAATATCGATGGCTGGGTTCTGTTCCCAGGGATTCTGATTTCTTTGGTTTATGGTGCAGCCAGTGCAGGTCATTTTAATGTGCAGCAAAATTTTAAACCACTGATTTAGATCAGTAACTTTGACCTTTGGCTGGGAATCAGAATCACTGAGGATGCCACGGATTCACTCTGAACCTACTGTATCAGAATTCTGGGAATCAGGACCCAGGCATGCTTGAGTGTGTTTTTGTTAAGTAAATCCTCCACAGGTAATTGAGATGTTTAACAGGGATTGAGAACCATTGGTCTCGACCCAAGAGCAATGATTTTTAAACAGTTACATATATCTAAATTACATGAAGAGGGTGCTAGGAATACAGATTACCAAGCCCCATCTCGAGTGAGTCTAACTCAGCAGGTCTCAGATAGATGTGACCCAGGAATGTGTATTTTTAGCAAGCTGTAAGAAAGATGGCTGTGCTGCAGCCAAGCAGGCATAGGCTGAGGTAAACATCCTTCATGACTCAGCATGATTGGAGCAAAGGCGCACATTCCCATGCCTTATATAATCACAGCTATTGAAACATAACATAGAGAAGCTCATGACCTGGCTCTCAGCCACTATTGTTTGTAAGGTGTATAAATGTAACACTGACACTGTGAAAGAGTTGCTAAATAAAGCCATATTCTCATTAAAAAAAAAAAAATCTATCAAAAAGCGATGTAAAGCTAACATCGTATTTAATGGCAAAAGACTGAATGCTTTCCCCTAAAATCAGCAACAAAGCAAGGATATCAGCTCTCACCACGCTTATGCACCATATTTCTGGAAGTTCTAGTTGGTGCAGTAAGGTATGAAAATTAAATAAAAGACATACAGATTTAAAAGGAAGAAATAAAACGATTCCTACTATGTATATATGACATGATTTTCTACGTAGAAAATCCCAAGGAATCCACCAAAACAACAATAATAATAATTCTTAAACTACTAAGTGATTTCAGCAGGGTTACAGGATATAAGATAAACATACAAAAATCTATTTTACTTGTATATACTAGCAATAACAGGTGAAAATTAATATTAAAAATATAATAACATTTATAATACTGAAGAATTAAACAATTAGGTATAAGTCTAACAAAACATATATACGACTTCTGTACTGAAAACTGCAAAATGCTGATGAAAGAAATCAAAGATCTAACTGAATGGAGAGACATCCTGTGTTCATGAACTGGAAGACTCAACATGGTAAATATGTCACTTCTCCTAAATTGATATAAAGATTTTTATAACTCTTATAAAATCTAAGAAAAAAAATTTTAGACATTAAAAATTATTTTAAAATATACATGGAATGGCAAAGTAGCTAGGATAGCTAAAAACAACTTTGAAATAGGAGATTAATAGGAATAACTCTAAGTTATTTTAAGACTTATTATATAGCTACAGTAGTCAATGCTTTGTGATATTGGCCAAGGAATAAACAAACAGCTCAATAAAATAGAATCATGAAACTAGAAATAGCCATATACAAGTACAACAAATTGATTTTTCTCAAATATGCAGAAGTAATCCAATGGAGGAACAAATAGTGCTAGAGCAACTGGATATCAACAGGCAAAAAGTAGGAACTTTGAGAAAAGTCTCACACTTCATAAAAAGTTAACTCAGAATGGATCATAAATACAAAATCAAATGTAAAATATAAAACTTTTAGAAAAAAGCACAAAAAAAATTTTGGACCTAGAACTTGGTGAACCATTCTTAGGCACAAAAAGCACGACACATAAAAGAAAAACATAGATAAAGCTTACTTCATTAGCTACAAACTGCAAGAAAATATTCACAAAACTCATATCTGAAAACGTCTCATATATAGAACATATAAACAACTCTTAATAATTAACAGTAAAATACTATACAAAAAAATTCTATAAGAAAATAGGCAAAAAACATGAGTCATTTCACTGAAGAGTATGTACAGACAGCAAATAAACACGTGGAAAGATGTTTGACATCACTGGCCATTAGAATTGAAGATCAAAATATGACTACACACTGATTAGAACATCTAAAATTAAAAAAATGATGAAAATATCAAATGTTGGTCAGAGTGTTGAATAACTAGATACATTGCTGGTGGGAATGCAAAATTTCTCTGGAAAATAGTTTGGCAGTTTCTTAAAAACTGTGCATCACATACCATAACCTAGCAATCACACTTGTGGGTGTTTCTCTTAGAGAAATTAAAATTTAGGCCCACACAAAAATCTGTACCCAATTGTTCATAGAAGCATTATTTGTAATAGCCCCAAACTGGAAACAACAGAATGCCCTACATAGTCAAATGGATAAACAATTGTATATCCTACCGTGGAATACTAATCAGCAATGAAAAAGAATAAACTATCAATATATATAACTTGGATGGATCTCTAAGGCATTATGCTGAGTTAAAAAAAAAAAAAGCCAATCTATAAAGGTCTGACACTGTGTAATTCCATGTATAAAACACTGCATAATAACAAAATTATAGAAATGAAGAATAGATTTTCATTTGCCGGGGGTTAGGCATGGGGTAGGGGCGGGGGGGGGCCGGGGGGTAAGGAGGGGCAGGTGTGATTGGAAAGTGGTAGCACAAGGGAAATATCTGTAGCGATGGAATATTTCTGTACCGTTTTTGTCTTGGTGATTACACAAATCCATATATGTGATAAAACTATATACATAATTTATGTCGATATGTCAATGTCCTTGTTTTGATATATCGCTATATAGTTACAAATGATGCAACCCATATGGGAAACTGGGCAAAGGGTACGAAGAACCTCTCTGTGCTGTCTTTGCTACTTCCTTTGAATCTATAATTATTTCAAAATTAAAAGCTTTTTAAAAATTTAGTTTCTAGTCTTTGAGAGGTATTCCTAGGACAGAAATGAGAGAAGATGTATAAGCTTTCCCATATAGCATAAACAGCTGAATTAAAATTAAAAGCAGTGATCAAATAGATTCAGTCAGTTTTATTTTTATAAGTGTCTAGGTTTAATATAAAAGTCAGAAACTAAATAAAATGAACAGCCAATACTTCTAAAGGAGTTGTCAAATTAGAAAGAGCTTGTTTCTACAAAAGACAACATAATTATCACAAATAGTGGTTATCATATCTCTGCTATGCACCAAACAAAAATTATTTTTCTCTTCCCAGTTGTAAGCCAACTGCCATACTAACAGTCTTGCCAACTTTGTATTTTCTTTGCATATTCCTTTTCTTCTGAGCCCCCAGTACTATACTTAAAATTGTCAAGGAGGAAGGGAGACTTAGAAACTGCAAGAGGCTAAATAAACATTTGCCTGTGACTATTCCACAGCATAAAGTATATACTCACTATGTATTCAATGATTCTAATTTAATACTGCTAAAGAGGGCAGGTGATCAAAATGCACATTTTAGAAATATCAATTGTGGGTCACCTGAAAAAGTTTCAAAGTCATTCTTAAATGCAATTACCAATATCACTATAGCATAAATGCATTCAGACACAACTAAACTCATTAAAATGGAATTCTGCAAGAGTGTAACTTGCCTAGGTTTCTTGGATTTTTTTTTTTCCACACACAGGACACTAGAATCTTGACCTTTATAATTAGAAAAGGTTCACCCACTTCAGATCTCTGCTATAAGGGATATCTACACTGGTTTAATTTTTAACCCAAGACTTAAAGAGTACAAAAGATTTACAGGGATTATCTAAATCTATTCTTTGTAATAGAATCCATTAATAATTTTCTCTACATCTTCTATCTACTAATACTAGTTTTGGATTCTTTCTAATAAAGCTGTAGCTAACAAGTCTTGATCACTATGACTAAGGAGACAGTTTAACTCAACCTCTGTACCTTCTAGGCTATTCCCTACACTTTTTGTTAGGGTAATTCAGATCCTTTATGTTCTTCTCAAAATAAAGTCTTTGCCCAAAAAATTGTATAATATTATGATTATCTATTATTGTGTGAGAAGTCATTGCAAAACCTAGTGTTTAAAAAGCAACAACTTCTGGCCAGGCGTAGTGGCTCACGCCTGTAATCCCAGCACTCTGGGAGGCCGAGGCAGGTGGATCATCTGTGGTCAGGAGTTCGAGACCAGCCTGGCCAACATGGGGAAACCCTGTCTCTACTAAAAATACAAAAATTAGCCAGGCGTGGTGGTGCACGCCTGTAGTCCCAGCTACTTAGGAGGCTGAGGAAGGAGAATTGCTTGAACCCAGGAGGCAGAGGCTGCAGTGAGCCAAGATCGTGCCATTGCACTCCAGCCTGGGTGACAGAGCGAGTCTCCATCTCAGAAAAAAAGAAAAGAAAAAAAAGCAACAACTTTTTATTCTCTCTTATGGGTTCTGAAGTTTGACTGGGCTCAGCTGAGATTTCACACATCAGGTCAAACTTTGGCTGCAGCTGGAACCATATAAAATTTTGAAAAGGCTGGACAGTGGTGACAAAATCTCTAAGGCATTTGCTTATCTGTAAAGGATTTTATTTCTCCTTCGCTTATGAAACTTAGTTTGGCT
>NC_037677.1:66906570-66910315 GCF_003255815.1 Theropithecus gelada | reverse complement strand
GGAGATGCGGGCTCTTTTTTGGTTCCATATGAACTTTAAAGCAGTTTTTTCCAATTCTGTGAAGAAACTCATTGGTAGCTTGATGGGGATGGCATTGAATCTATAAATTACCTTGGGCAGTATGGCCATTTTCACGATATTGATTCTTCCTATCCATGAGCATGGTATGTTCTTCCATTTGTTTGTGTCCTCTTTTATTTCACTGAGCAGTGGTTTGTAGTTCTCCTTGAAGAGGTCCTTTACATCCCTTGTAAGTTGGATTCCTAGGTATTTGATTCTCTTTGAAGCAATTGTGAATGGAAGTTCATTCATGATTTGGCTCTCTGTTTGTCTGTTACTAGTGTATAAGAATGCTTGTGATTTTTGCACATTAATTTTGTATCCTGAGACTTTGCTGAAGTTGCTTATCAGCTTAAGGAGATTTTGGGCTGAGACAATGGGGTTTTCTAAATATACAATCATGTCATCTGCAAACAGGGACAATTTGACTTCTTCTTTTCCTAACTGAATACCCCTGATTTCTTTCTCTTGCCTGATTGCCCTAGCCAGAACTTCCAACACTATGTTGAATAGGAGTGGTGAGAGAGGGCATCCCTGTCTTGTGCCAGTTTTCAAAGGGAATTTTTCCAGTTTTTGCCCATTCAGTATGATATTGGCTGTGGGTTTGTCGTAAATAGCTCTTATTATTTTGAGATACGCTCCATCAATAACGAATTTATTGAGAGTTTTTAGGATGAAGGGCTGTTGAATTTTGTCAAAGGCCTTTTCTGCATCTATTGAGATAATCATGTGGTTTTTGTCTTTGGTTCTGTTTATATGCTGGATTACGTTTATTGATTTGCGTATGTTGAACCAGCCTTGCATCCCAGGGATGAATCCAACTTGATCATGGTGGATAAGCTTTTTGATGTGCTGCTGGATCCGGTTTGCCAGTATTTTATTGAGGATTTTTGCATCGATGTTCATCAGGGATATTGGTCTAAAATTCTCTTTTTTTGTTGTGTCTCTGCCAGGCTTTGGTATCAGGATGATGTTGGCCTCGTAAAATGAGTTAGGGAGGATTCCCTCTTTTTCTATTGATTGGAATAGTTTCAGAAGGAATGGTACCAGCTCCTCCTTGTACCTTTTTTAGAATTCAGCTGTGAATCCATCTGGTCCTGGACTTTTTTTGGTTGGTAGGCTATTAATTATTGCCTCAATTTCAGAGCCTGTTATTGGTCTATTCAGGGATTCAGCTTCTTCCTGGTTTAGTCTTGGGAGAGTGTAAGTGTCCAGGAAATTATCCATTTCTTCTAGATTTTCTAGTTTATTTGCGTAGAGGTGTTTATGGTATTCTCTGATGGTAGTTTACATTTCTGTAGGGTCAGTGGTGATATCCCCTTTATCATTTTTTATTGCATCTATTTGATTCTTCTCTCTTTTCTTCTTTATTAGTCTTGCTAGTGGTCTATCAATTCTTCCCTCTTTTCTTCTTTATTAGTCTTGCTACCGGTCTATCAATTTTGTTGATCTTTTCAAAAAACCAACTCCTGGATTCATTGATTTTTTGGAGGGTTTTTTGTGTCTGTATCTCCTTCAGTTCTGCTCTGATCTTAGTTATTTCTTGCCTTCTGCTAGCTTTTGAATGTGTTTGCTCTTGCTTCTCTAGTTCTTTTAATTGTGATGTTAGAGTGTCAATTTTAGATCTTTCCAGCTTTCTCTTGTGGGCATTTGGTGCTATAAATTTCCCTCTACACACTGCTTTAAATGTGTCCCAGAGATTCTGGTATGTTGTATCTTTGTTCTCATTCGTTTCAAAGAACATCTTTATTTCTGCCTTCATTTCGTTATGTACCCAGTAGTCATTCAGGAGCAGGTTGTTCAGTTTCCATGTAGTTGAGCGGTTTTGATTGAGTTTCTTAGTCCTGAGTTCTAGTTTGATTGCACTGTGGTCTGAGAGACAGTTTGTTATAATTTCTGTTCTTGTACATTTGCTGAGGAGTGCTTTACTTCCAATTACGTGGTCAATTTTGGAATAAGTACGATGTGGTGCTGAGAAGAATGTATATTCTGTTGATTTGGGGTGGAGAGTTCTATAGATGTCTATTAGGTCTGCTTGCTGCAGAGATGAGTTCAATTCCTGGATATCCTTGTTAACTTTCTGTCTTGTTGATCTGTCTAATGTTGACAGTGGAGTGTTGAAGTCTCCCATTATTATTGTATGGGAGTCTAAGTCTCTTTGTAAGTCTCTAAGGACTTGCTTTATGAATCTGGGTGCTCCTGTATTGGGTGCATATATATTTAGGATAGTTAGCTCTTCCTGTTGAATTGATCCCTTTACCATTATGTAATGGCCTTCTTTGTCTCTTTTGATCTTTGATGGTTTAAAGTCTGTTTATCAGAGACTAGTATTGCAACTCCTGCTTTTTTATGTTCTCCATTTGCTTGGTAGATCTTCCTCCATCCCTTTATTTTGAGCCTATGTATGTGTCTGCATGTGAGATGGGTCTCCTGAATACAGCAGACTGATGGGTCTTGACTCTTTATCCAGTTTGCCAGTCTCTGTCTTTTAATTGGACCATTTAGTCCATTTACATTTAAGGTTAATATTGTTATGTGTGAACTTGATCCTGCCATTATGATATTAACTGGTTATTTTGCTCGTTAGTTGATGCAGTTTCTTCCTAGCCTCGATGGTCTTTACATTTTGGCATGTTTTTGCAATGGTTGGTACCAGTTGTTCCTTTCCATGTTTAAGGCAGGCCTGGTGGTGACAAAATCTCTAAGCATTTGCTTATCTGTAAAAGATTTTATTACTCCTTCACTTATGAAACTTAGTTTGGCTGGATATGAAATTCTGGGTTTAAAATTCTTTTCTTTAAGAATGTTGAATATTGGCCTCCACTCTCTTCTGGCTTGTAGAGTTTCTGCCAAGAAATCTGCTGTTAGTCTGATGGGCTACCCTTTGTGGGTAACCCGACCTTTCTCTCTGGCTGCCCTTAAGAATTTTTCCTTCTTTTCAACTTTGGTGAATCTGGCAGTTATGTGTCTTGGAGTTGCTCTTCTCAAGGAGTGTCTTTGTGGCATTCTCTGTATTTCCTGAATTTGAATGTTGGCCTGCCCTACTAGGTTGGGGAAGTTCTCCTGGATGATATCCTGAAGATTGTTTTCCAATTTGGTTCCATTTTTCCCCTCACTTTCACGCACCCCAATCAGACGTAGATTTGGTCTTTTTACATAATCCCATACTTCTTGCAGGCTTTGTTCATTTCTTTTTCTTCTTTTTTCTTTAGAGTTCTCTTCTCACTTCATTTCATTCATTTGATCCTCAATCGCTGATACTCTTTCTTCCAGTTGATCGAGTCGGTTACTGAAGCTTGTGCATTTGTCACGTATTTCTCATGTCATGGTTTTCATCTCTGTCCGTTCGTTTATGGCCTTGTCTGCATTAATTATTCTGAGTATCCATTCTTCCACTCTTTTTTCAAGATTTTTAGTTTCTTTGCACTGGGTAAGTAATTCCTCCTTTAGCTCTGAGAAGTTTGATGGACTGAAGCCTTCTTCTCTCATCTCGTCAAAGTCATTCTCCGTCAAGCTTTGATCCGTTGCTGGCGATGAGCTATGCTCCTTTGCCGGGGGAGATGCGCTCTTATTTTTTGAATTTCCAGCTTTTCTGCCCTGCTTTTTCCCCATCTTTGTGGTTTTATCTGCCTCTGGTCTTTGATGATGATGGTGACGTACTGATGGGGTTTTGGTGTAGGTGTCC